>NC_140494.1:3327553-3345053 GCF_964271855.1 Acomys minous | reverse complement strand
CATGTGTGTACATGTGTAAGTGCCACACATATGGGGACATGTAGAGACCAGAAGTCGATGCTCAGTGCTTTCCCCAGTCGTTCTCCACCTTATCCTTTGAACCTGGGGCTCAGTTGGACTGGACTGGCTGACCAGTCAGCACCTGGAATTTGCCTCGCCCGACTCCCCAGCACTGGGATTACAAACACACGCCACCACACCAAGCTCCTTATGTGGGCTCTGAGAGGTCACACTCAGGTCCTTATGTTTGAGCAGCGAGAACCTTACAGGTTACGCCATTGCCCGAGTCCCTGCCTACGCAGTTACGCCATTGCCTCAGTCCCTGCCTATGCAGTTACGCTATTGCCCCAGTCCCTGCCTATGCAGTTACGCCATTGCCAGAGTCCTGCCTACCCAGTTACGCCATTGCCCCAGTCCCTGCCTACGCAGTTACGCCATTGCCCCAGTCCTGCCTACCCAGTTACGCCATTGCCCCAGTCCCTGCCTACCCAGTTATGCCATTGCCCCAGTCCCTGCCTACCCAGTTACTCCATTGCCCCAGTCCTGCCTACCCAGTTACGACATTGCCCCAGTCCTGCCTACCCAGTTATGCCATTGCCCCAGTCCCTGCCTACCCAGTTACGACATTGCCCCAGTCCCTGCCTACCCAGTTACGACATTGCCCCAGTCCCTGCCTACCCAGTTACTCCATTGCCCCAGTCCCTGCCTACGCAGTTACTCCATTGCCTCAGTCCCTGCCTATGCAGTTACGCTATTGCCCCAGTCCCTGCCTATGCAGTTACGCCATTGCCCCAGTCCCTGCCTACCCAGTTACGCCATTGCCCGAGTCCTGCCTACCCAGTTACGCCATTGCCCCAGTCCCTGCCTACCCAGTTACGCCATTGCCCCAGTCCCTGCCTACGCAGTTACGCCATTGCCCCAGTCCTGCCTACCCAGTTACGCCATTGCCCCAGTCCCTGCCTACCCAGTTACGCCATTGCCCCAGTCCCTGCCTACCCAGTTACGCCATTGCCCCAGTCCCTGCCTACCCAGTTACGCCATTGCCCCAGTCCCTGCCTACAGTTACGCCATTGCCCCAGTCCCTGCCTACGCAGTTACGCCATTGCCCCAGTCCTGCCTACCAAGTTACGCCATTGCCCCAGTCCCTGCCTACCCAGTTACTCCATTGCCCCAGTCCTGCCTACCCAGTTACGCCATTGCCCCAGTCCTGCCTACCCAGTTATGCCATTGCCCCAGTCCCTGCCTACCCAGTTACGCCATTGCCCCAGTCCCTGCCTACCCAGTTACGCCATTGCCCCAGTCCCTGCCTACCCAGTTATGCCATTGCCCCAGTCCCTGCCTACCCAGTTACTCCATTGCCCCAGTCCTGCCTACCCAGTTACGCCATTGCCCCAGTCCTGCCTACCCAGTTATGCCATTGCCCCAGTCCCTGCCTACCCAGTTACTCCATTGCCCCAGTCCCTGCCTACGCAGTTACTCCATTGCCTCAGTCCCTGCCTAGTCAGTTACTCCATTGCCCCAGTCCCTGCCTACCCAGTTACTCCATTACCCTAGTCCCTGCCTACGCAGTTACTCCATTGCCTCAGTCCCTGCCTATGCAGTTACGCCATTGCCCCAGTCCCTGCCTGCCCAGTTATGCCATTGCCCCAGTCCCTGCCTACCCAGTTACTCCATTGCCCCAGTCCTGCCTACCCAGTTACACCATTGCCCCAGTCCCTGCCTACCCAGTTACGCCATTGCCCCAGACCCTGCCTATGCAGTTACGCCATTGCCCGAGTCCTGCCTGCCCAGTTACGCCATTGCCCCAGTCCCTGCCTACCCAGTTACGCCATTGCCCCAGTCCCTGCCTACCCAGTTACGCCATTGCCCCAGTCCCTGCCTACGCAGTTACTCCATTGCCCCAGTCCCTGCCTACCCAGTTACGCCATTGCCCCAGTCGCTGCCTACGCAGTTACGCCATTGCCCCAGTCCTGCCTACCCAGTTACGCCATTGCCCCAGTCCCTGCCTACCCAGTTACTCCATTGCCCCAGTCCCTGCCTACCCAGTTACTCAATTGCCCCAGTCCTGCCTACCCAGTTACTCCATTGCCCCAGTCCCTGCCTAACCAGTTACGCCATTGCCCCAGTCGCTGCCTACGCAGTTACGCCATTGCCCCAGTCCTGCCTACCCAGTTACACCATTGCCCCAGTCCCTGCCTACCCAGTTACTCCATTGCCCCAGTCGCTGCCTACGCAGTTACGCCATTGCCCCAGTCCTGCCTACCCAGTTACGCCATTGCCCCAGTCCCTGCCTACCCAGTTATGCCATTGCCCCAGTCCCTGCCTACCCAGTTATGCCATTGCCCCAGTCCTGCCTACCCAGTTACTTCATTGCCCCAGTCCCTGCCTACCCAGTTACTCCATTGCCCCAGTCCCTGCCTATGCAGTTACGCCATTGCCCCAGTCCCTGCCTACCCAGTTACGCCATTGCCCGAGTCCTGCCTACCCAGTTACGCCATTGCCCCAGTCCCTGCCTACCCAGTTACGCCATTGCCCCAGTCCCTGCCTACGCAGTTACGCCATTGCCCCAGTCCTGCCTACCCAGTTACGCCATTGCCCCAGTCCCTGCCTACCCAGTTACGCCATTGCCCCAGTCCCTGCCTACCCAGTTACGCCATTGCCCCAGTCCCTGCCTACCCAGTTACGCCATTGCCCCAGTCCCTGCCTACAGTTACGCCATTGCCCCAGTCCCTGCCTACGCAGTTACGCCATTGCCCCAGTCCTGCCTACCAAGTTACGCCATTGCCCCAGTCCCTGCCTACCCAGTTACTCCATTGCCCCAGTCCTGCCTACCCAGTTACGCCATTGCCCCAGTCCTGCCTACCCAGTTATGCCATTGCCCCAGTCCCTGCCTACCCAGTTACGCCATTGCCCCAGTCCCTGCCTACCCAGTTACGCCATTGCCCCAGTCCCTGCCTACCCAGTTATGCCATTGCCCCAGTCCCTGCCTACCCAGTTACTCCATTGCCCCAGTCCTGCCTACCCAGTTACGCCATTGCCCCAGTCCTGCCTACCCAGTTATGCCATTGCCCCAGTCCCTGCCTACCCAGTTACTCCATTGCCCCAGTCCCTGCCTACGCAGTTACTCCATTGCCTCAGTCCCTGCCTAGTCAGTTACTCCATTGCCCCAGTCCCTGCCTACCCAGTTACTCCATTACCCTAGTCCCTGCCTACGCAGTTACTCCATTGCCTCAGTCCCTGCCTATGCAGTTACGCCATTGCCCCAGTCCCTGCCTGCCCAGTTATGCCATTGCCCCAGTCCCTGCCTACCCAGTTACTCCATTGCCCCAGTCCTGCCTACCCAGTTACACCATTGCCCCAGTCCCTGCCTACCCAGTTACGCCATTGCCCCAGACCCTGCCTATGCAGTTACGCCATTGCCCGAGTCCTGCCTGCCCAGTTACGCCATTGCCCCAGTCCCTGCCTACCCAGTTACGCCATTGCCCCAGTCCCTGCCTACCCAGTTACGCCATTGCCCCAGTCCCTGCCTACGCAGTTACTCCATTGCCCCAGTCCCTGCCTACCCAGTTACGCCATTGCCCCAGTCGCTGCCTACGCAGTTACGCCATTGCCCCAGTCCTGCCTACCCAGTTACGCCATTGCCCCAGTCCCTGCCTACCCAGTTACTCCATTGCCCCAGTCCCTGCCTACCCAGTTACTCAATTGCCCCAGTCCTGCCTACCCAGTTACTCCATTGCCCCAGTCCCTGCCTAACCAGTTACGCCATTGCCCCAGTCGCTGCCTACGCAGTTACGCCATTGCCCCAGTCCTGCCTACCCAGTTACACCATTGCCCCAGTCCCTGCCTACCCAGTTACTCCATTGCCCCAGTCGCTGCCTACGCAGTTACGCCATTGCCCCAGTCCTGCCTACCCAGTTACGCCATTGCCCCAGTCCCTGCCTACCCAGTTATGCCATTGCCCCAGTCCCTGCCTACCCAGTTATGCCATTGCCCCAGTCCTGCCTACCCAGTTACTTCATTGCCTCAGTCCCTGCCTACCCAGTTACTCCATTGCCCCAGTCCCTGCCTACCCAGTTACTCCATTGCCTCATTCCCTGCCTATGCAGTTACGCCATTGCCCCAGTCCCTGCCTACCCAGTTACGCCATTGCCCCAGTCACTGCCTACCCAGTTACGCCATTGCCCCAGTCCCTGCCTACCCAGTTACGCCATTGCCCCAGTCCCTGCCTATGCAGTTACGCCATTGCCCTAGTCCCTGCCTACCCAGTTACACCATTGCCCGAGTCCTGCCTACCAAGTTACGCCATTGCCCCAGTCCCTGCCTACCCAGTTACGCCATTGCCCCAGTCCCTGCCTACCCAGTTACGCCATTGCCCCAGTCCCTGCCTATGCAGTTACACCATTGCACCAGTCCCTGCCTACCCAGTTACACCATTGCCCGAGTCGCTGCCTACGCAGTTTCGCCATTGCCCCAGTCCCTGCCTACCCAGTTACGCCATTGCCCCAGTCCCTGCCTATGCAGTTACGCCATTGCCCCAGTCCTGCCTACCCAGTTACGCCATTGCCCCAGTCCCTGCCTACCCAGTTACGCCATTGCCCCAGTCCCTGCCTACCCAGTTATGCCATTGCCCCAGTCCCTGCCTACCCAGTTTACTCCATTGCCCCAGTCCCTGCCTACCCAGTTTCGCCATTGCCCCAGTCCTGCCTATGCAGTTACACCATTGCCCCAGTCCCTGCCTACGCAGTTACACCATTGCCCCAGTCCTGCCTACCCAGTTACGCCATTGCCCCAGTTCCTGCCTACCCAGTTACGCCATTGCCCCAGTCCTGCCTATGCAGTTACTCCATTGCCCCAGTCCCTGCCTACGCAGTTACACCATTGCCCCAGTCCTGCCTACCCAGTTACGCCATTGCCCCAGTCCCTGCCTACCCAGTTACGCCATTGCCCCAGTCCTGCCTATGCAGTTACTCCATTGCCCCAGTCCTGCCTACCCAGTTTACTCCATTGCCCCAGTCCCTGCCTACCCAGTTACGCCATTGCCCCAGTCCCTGCCTACCCAGTTACTACATTGCCCCAGTTCCCGCCTACCCAGTTACGCCATTGCCCCAGTCCTGCCTACCCAGTTACGCCATTGCCCCACTCCTGCCTATGCAGTTACGCCATTGCCCCAGTCCTGCCTATGCAGTTACGCCATTGCCCCAGTCCTGCCTACCCAGTTACGCCATTGCCCTAGTCCTGCCTACCCAGTTACGCCATTGCCCCAGTCCCTGCCTATGAAGTTACGCCATGCCCCAGTCCTGCCTATGCAGTTACACCATTGCCCCAGTCCCTGCCTACCCAGTTACGCCATTGCCCCAGTCCCTGCCTATGCAGTTACGCCATTGCCCCAGTCCTGCCTACCCAGTTACGCCATTGCCCCAGTCCCTGCCTACCCAGTTACTCCATTGCCCCAGTCCCTGCCTACCCAGTTACGCCATTGCCCCAGTCCCTGCCTATGCAGTTATACCATTGCCCCAGTCCTGCCTACCCAGTTACGCCATTGCCCCAGTCCCTGCCTACCCAGTTACTCCATTGCCCCAGTCCCTGCCTACCCAGTTACGCCATTGCCCCAGTCCCTGCCTATGCAGTTATACCATTGCCCCAGTCCCTGCCTACCCAGTTACTCCATTGCCCCAGTCCCTGCCTGCGCAGTTACTCCATTGCCCCAGTCCCTGCCTACCCAGTTACGCCATTGCCCCAGTCCCTGCCTACCCAGTTACACCATTGCCCCAGTCCTGCCTACCCAGTTACTCCATTGCCCCAGTCGCTGCCTACCCAGTTACGCCATTGCCCCAGTCCCTGCCTACCCAGTTACACCATTGCCCCAGTCCTGCCTACCCAGTTATGCCATTGCCCCAGTCCCTGCCTACGCAGTTACGCCATTGCCCCAGTCCCTGCCTGCGCAGTTACTCCATTGCCCCAGTCCCTGCCTACCCAGTTACGCCATTGCCCCAGTCCTGCCTACCCAGTTACGCCATTGCCCCAGTCCTGCCTACGCAGTTACTCCATTGCCTCAGTCCCTGCCTACCCAGTTACGCCATTGCCCCAGTCCCTGCCTACCCAGTTACTCCATTGCCCCAGTCCCTGCCTCGCAGTTACTCCATTGCCTCAGTCCTTGCCTATCCAGTTACTCCATTGCCCCAGTCCCTGCCTATGCAGTTACTCCATTGCCCCAGTCCCTGCCTACGCAGTTACTCCATTGCCTCAGTCCCTGCCTATGCAGTTACGCCATTGCCCCAGTCCCTGCCTATGCAGTTACGCCATTGCCCCAGTCCCTGCCTACCCAGTTACGCCATTGCCCGAGTCCTGCTTACCCAGTTACGCCATTGCCCCAGTCCCTGCCTACCCAGTTACGCCATTGCCCCAGTCCCTGCCTACCCAGTTATGCCATTGCCCCGTCCCTGCCTACCCAGTTACGCCATTGCCCCAGTCCTGCCTACCCAGTTACGCCATTGCCCCAGTCCTGCCTACCCAGTTACGCCATTGCCCCAGTCCTGCCTACCCAGTTACGCCATTGCCCCAGTCCCTGCCTACCCAGTTACGCCATTGCCCCAGTCCTGCCTATGCAGTTACGCCATTGCCCCAGTCCTGCCTACCCAGTTACGCCATTGCCCCAGTCCTGCCTACCCAGTTACGCCATTGCCCCAGTCCTGCCTATGCAGTTACGCCATTACCCCAGTCCTGCCTATGCAGTTACGCCATTGCCCCAGTCCTGCCTACCCACAATCTTCATTCCGTGTGCTTGTGGCAAAAGAGCCTTGCAAAGACACATACCTAGAAATTTCTAGTTGCCTCAGCAAACACTCGAAATGAGAATTTTGGTCTGGAAAGGCGTGAGTAGAGATGGGCTGGGGAGGCTAGAGAGGAAATAAAGACCAAAGAACCAAGGAAAGCCGAGCATCGCATCTCAAACAGGAAGTGCCTTACATACAAAGACCTCAGCTTCCTGCCACCGATACAGGATCTAGAGCATATAAGACAAGCTGTCCCCCACAATCCCAAGAGATCCCCAAGTCAATCAAGCCCTAGGAAGCACAGGGTGTGCTCCCAGTACCTAAAGAAAACTGAGGACATCTTAAGTGCTCAGCAAAGGTGCATGAACCGACTGAGCCTCTGTGAAGTCGTTCGCCGTGGAGAAGCCCAGTCTACGAGACGACCTTCATTCTCCTGAAGAGAAGACAAAGCCGCGAGTGAGGAGCGTTGTGCTCTGCCTGCACTTCAAGGTGGGGACATCAAACATGAAACAATGTCGGGAAATACTGAGTGTCGCCCCAACCCCCACAGTCAGCATCCCAGGTCTCCAGTGGGAAGAAGCTGCATAGACTTCCTCTACATCCCTCGAGGATTCTGGGGCTACAGGGCAGGGGAAACAGGAGCCTATATTAACAATGATTCCAGGTTCTCATGAGAAATTACCAAGTAAGCTTTAGAAGAAGAAAAAAAGAGTATCATTTAGGCCCTGCCTTTGATTGCCCCTGGCTTGGCAGAACAAGGAGAGGGTTAAATGACCATAAATCAAAGCCCTGGTTTCTTTATCACAGGGAACAGCCTATATAGCCCGCAAACAGCTCTTCTTTAAAAAGAAAATGCATTCCTCTTTGCAATTCTTGGAGTGAAATGGGGAGGGAGGAGCAGCAATTTTCACTTTAACAAAAATTCTCTTGGTACCCTCAGACAACGCTAGTTTTCTAAGTTAATTCTATGGCTCCCCAGAAAAATGAAGTAAATTAATGCTACAGAAATGAAATCTTGTCTCTGGGATCTTAAACATCGATAGACAGTAAATTAAACAGGGGCTACAAAACCCGCCTTATATTGGTTGCTGGCAAGTCTATTGATGGTAATGCTCAAAAGACAGTGCTTTATCTTTTTAATAAAATCCCCTTGAAAAGACGCAGTCTACATTGCATCACCTCCAGGGATAGTCGAATGACATCCTGGATGAAGAGAGATTCTAGACTTCTTCTCTTGGTATTTTGTTGTTGTTGCTGCTGTTGCTGTTCCGGTGGTGGTGGTGGTGGTGGTGGTGGTGGTGGTGGTGGTGCTGGTAGTGGTGCTGGTGGTGCTGGTGGTGCTGGTGGTGGTAGTGGTGGTGGTGCTGGTGATGATGCTGGTGGTGGTGGCAGCGGCGGCGGCAGTGGTGGTACTTTGGATTTTTTTATTGGGTCGGGTATGGAATTTTAGCTTGTTTTTTTTTTTTTAGACAGTCATATTGTATAACCCTGGCTGTCCTGAAACTCACTGTGTAGACACCAAGCTGTTCCTGAATACAAAGACTCACCCACCTCGGCAGGATGAAAGACGTATACCATCATATTCAGCTTTTTCTTGGTATTTTTGAAACAGGCCCTCACTATTTAACACACGCTAAGCCAGAACTTTCCATGAAGCCCCAAATGGCATTGAACTTGCAGTGGTCCTTCTATCTCAGCCTCCTAGGTGTATGGGCCACCATGGCTTCTAGACTCTTTTTTTTTTTTCATCCTGACCACAGTTCCCCACCCTCCCTCCTCTCCCTGACACCTCTCCCCTCTATCTATTCCTCCTCCTTTTCTCTTTAGAAAAGGGCTGGGCTCAGTGAATATCAACCAGCCGTGGAATATCAAGTTCAGTTGCAGTTAAGGCCAGGCACCTCCCATATTTGACCACCGCCCCTTGGTGGGGAGGCCTGGCAGCACTCAGAGAAAGAATAAGCAGGCTACCAAGAGGAGACTTGATAGCCTATGATCATATAGAGGGGCAAAAGGTCCCCCTCAGTCATAGACCTAGGGGAGGGGAATAGGGCGAAAGCGGGAGGGAGGGAGGAACGGGAGGATACAGTGATGGGAGAACAATTGAGATGTAATCTGAATAAATTTTATAAATAAATAAATAAGAAAGAAAGACTAGGCACCTCCTCTTCTATTAAAGCTAGAAAAGGCACCCCAGTAGGGGAAATGGGTCCCAACAACAGACAACTGTCAGAGACAGCTCCTGCTCCCACTGTTAGGAGCCCCACAAGAAGATCAAGCTACAAAACTGCAACATGTGTGCAGAGGGCCGAGGTCAGACCCATGCAGGCACCCTGGTTGGTAGTTCAGTCTCTGTGAGCGCCTAAGAGCAAAGGCTAGTTGTTTCTGTAGGATTTTTTATGGTGTCTTGCCCCACCCCTGTCTCCTACAGTCCTTCCTCCCCTTCTTCCCCAGGATTCCCCGAGCTCCACCTAATGTCTGGCTGTGGGTCTCTGCATCTGTTTCCATCGTTTGTTAGGTGAAGCCTCTCTAATGGCAACTGGCCTAAGCACCAATCGATGCATATAGCAAAGTATCACTAGGAATCATTTCATTGACTTTTTTCTCCATTCATGCTTGGTTCTATCATGAGCCTCTGGGCCTCTGGGTCCTGGTCCCCCAGGCAATGTTAGGGATGGGCTCCCTCTCATGGCATGGGTCTCAAGCTGGACCAGTCATTGGTTGGCCACTCCCACAGTATCTGCCCCACCTTGACCCCAGCACATCTTGTAGGCTGGACAAATTGTATGTCAAAGGTTTTGTAGCTGGGTTGGTGTCCCAGTTCCTCCACTGGAAGTCTTGCCTGGGTACAGAGATGGCCACTTCAGGCTCCACATTCCGCACCGCTAGGTTCTTAGCAGGGGTCACCCTCATTGATTCCTGAGAGTTTCCAGTGCCCTAGGTTTCTAGCTCATCCCAGAGATGCCCCCGAATTCCAGTAGCACTCTCTTCCTCCATCCTCTCTCTCTCTTCCTCCATCCTCTCTCTCTCTTCCTCCATCCTCTCTCTCTCTTCCTCCATCTCTCTCTCTCTCTCTCCTCCATCCTCTCTCTCTCTTCCTCCATCCTCTCTCTCTCTTCCTCCATCCTCTCTCTCTCTTCCTCCATCCTCTCTCTCTCTTCCTCCATCCTCTCTCTCTCTTCCTCCATCCTCTCTCTCTCTTCCTCCATCCTCTCTCTCTCTTCCTCCATCCTCTCTCTCTCTTCCTCCATCCTCTCTCTCTCTTCCTCCATCCTCTCTCTCTCTTCCTCCATCCTCTCTCTCTCTTCCTCCATCCTCTCTCTCTCTCCCTCCATCCTCTCTCTCTCTTCCTCCATCCTCTCTCTCTCTTCCTCCATCCTCTCTCTCTCTTCCTCCATCCTCTCTCTCTCTTCCTCCATCCTCTCTCTCTCTTCCTCCATCCTCTCTCTCTCTTCCTCCATCCTCTCTCTCTCTTCCTCCATCCTCTCTCTCTCTTCCTCCATCCTCTCTCTCTCTTCCTCCATCCTCTCTCTCTCTTCCTCCATCCTCTCTCTCTCTTCCTCCATCCTCTCTCTCTCTTCCTCCATCCTCTCTCTCTCTTCCTCCATCCTCTCTCTCTCTTCCTCCATCCTCTCTCTCTCTTCCTCCATCCTCTCTCTCTCTTCCTCCATCCTCTCTCTCTCTTCCTCCATCCTCTCTCTCTCTTCCTCCATCCTCTCTCTTCCTCCATCCTCTCTCTTCCTCCATCCTCTCTCTCTCTTCCTCCATCCTCTCTCTTCCTCCATCCTCTCTCTCTCTTCCTCCATCCTCTCTCTCTCTTCCTCCATCCTCTCTCTCTCTTCCTCCATCCTCTCTCTCTCTTCCTCCATCCTCTCTCTCTCTTCCTCCATCCTCTCTCTCTTCCTCCATCCTCTCTCTCTCTTCCTCCATCCTCTCTCTCTCTTCCTCCACCCTCTCTCTCTCTCCCTCCATCCTCTCTCTCTCTTCCTCCATCCTCTCTCTCTCTCTTCCTCCACCCTCTCTCTCTCTCCCTCCATCCTCTCTCTCTCTTCCTCCATCCTCTCTCTCTTCCTCCATCCTCTCTCTCTCTTCCTCCATCCTCTCTCTCTCTTCCTCCATCCTCTCTCTCTCTTCCTCCATCCTCTCTCTCTCTTCCTCCATCCTCTCTCTCTCTTCCTCCATCCTCTCTCTCTCTCCCTCCATCCTCTCTCTCTCTTCCTCCATCCTCTCTCTCTCTTCCTCCATCCTCTCTCTCTCTTCCTCCATCCTCTCTCTCTCTTCCTCCATCCTCTCTCTCTCTCCCTCCATCCTCTCTCTTCCTCCACCCTCTTCACACCTGGTTCCTCCGGTTCCCATCCTCACACCTCCCCACTCCCCGGTCCAGTTTCCCCACCCACTCGCAGTGTCTATTCTGTTTCTCCTTCTCGGAGAGATCCACACATTCCCCTCATTTTTTAAAGAAAGCAAATGCTGGGGGAAGCAGTAGTGTCTCTGTTTCAGCTACACAGAGACCACTCCCTGAATTCACCCAGAAATCGGTCCCCTGCCCCCCGTGTAGGCTCACACCATCAGTCCCTGCCCACTTTGCTCCTCCTTGCCAGATGTAGTCTGGTAGGTTGAGAGGAGACAGAAGAGAGGCTGCGACGGAGGCCAGGGCCTAGAGATGCCCTCGCACCCTTGCTCTATCCCCTCACACCCACCTCCCGGTCTCCTTCTCAGCTCCATCCCTCTTCTGCCTACCTCACTTTCTCTTGTTCTGTCAGTCTCTTCTCTCCTCTCTTCCTCTGTCTTTCTTGTTGTCTCTGTCTCTTGTCAGTCTCTCTCTATCTTTCTGTCTAGCCTCCTCTTTCTGTGTCTCTTTCATTCTCTCTCTCCCTCCCTCTCTCTCTCTCTCTCTCCCTGTTTCTTCCTCCCTCTCTCTATTTCTCAGTCACTCTCCATGTCGCTCTGTGTTTGTCTTCCTCCTTTTGTCTCAGTATTTTTATGTCTCTCTTTCTTCTTGCCTCACATTCCTCCATCCTTTACACCCTCATTTTCCTCCCTCCATCTCATTTTTGCTCCACACTCCACACACTCACACACACACACACACACACACACACACACACACACTCCTCAACCAGTGGGTTTCTGAGGCTCACACTAACTGCTTAGCTTCACCCCCGCCCCCTCATCACCTAGCAGGGAATGCTGGGAAAGCTGCAGCCTTACCCTCCTCATGTCCCATCCCATCATAAACCCTGTCTCCGCCCTGGAATGCCAAGGATGCGGTACCTGCTGCTGTTTGCTTGTGTCTGAGCTTGACCTTCATGGGATCATTGATGCCACCTGATTTGCATGGTGTCTGTCACAGTGAGATGCGCATGATGGCTCTTGATAAACAGCGCTTATTGGTAATGATGATGAGGACAGGGCAGTGATGACCATAACAGTGACAGAAATAATAAACCCACTCTAAGCAGTTCTGTCTGGGTCAGGCTAAAGCAGGTGGCAGAGAGACACTTCCCTTGGCATGGAAGTCCTTGTGCCTCCTCCACAGCCAGACCCTGAGCATAAGCTTCAAATGTGAGTGCTCATGTACGAGCTGTTTTGGAGCAGAGGCACATTTGCCACTTTTGAGCAGGAACATATGTTATGCTAATGGTTCAAGACCACAAGCATCTGCAGTGTGCATTATTGCATTGTTTGTGCAAAGGCTTCACAGAGAGACAGTCTGATAATGTATGTGTTCATCTGTTTTCTAGCCTGCACAAAAACAAAATTTCAACCTAGGGCTTAAATAATGTTCAAAACATAGGGCCTTCACACCCAAGTACAGATGAAATTTTCTAACTGGGTGGATTAGTGACACTCAGTGCTCTGGCAAGTGAGGCTCTGAGGACACAAAGGCACAGGAGCCATAGTCTACGAAGTACTCTGAAGACACAGTGGGCTGTTCATACAGCACATGATACACTGCAGCCAGTATCACACAGTAGAACCAGCTAGACTCTCAGGAGTTGATTATTAAGTTTTCTAGCAGTCTTGAAAATGAGATTTAAATACAGTCATTATTTAAAAATGAAAATACACAAGCTTAGAACTAAATTGTTCTTAACTTATTTTCTTCAAAAAGATAAATCAGTAGGTTCATTTGATAGTAAACACCCGCCTAAAATCTATGGGCAGCAAAAATAACTTCTTGGCTTTGGTAGAATGATTGTAATCTTTAAAAAAAGTATTAGTTTCGATCCAGGCATGGTGGTGCACGCCTTTAATCTCAGCACTGGGGAGGCAGAGGCAGGTGGATCGCTGTGAGTTCAAGGCTAGCCTGGTCTACAAAGTGAGTCCAGGACAGCCTAGGCTACACAGAGAAACCTTGTCTCAAAAAACACATATATATACACTGGTTTCCAGGTGCTGGGGAGACAGCTCAGTTGGGAAAAATGTTCACCAATATTCAGAGAGTTAGTCTTTCTACATGGCTACACTAGCTTCAGAAACCAACTCTTGGTTAGTGGGATGAATACTGTTGAGACATCATGCGGAGACTCGTGAGGAAGAGAAGAACCAAATGCACCATGTTGCGTCACAACGACTGTCATGTGGTACAGAGTGGTGTGCATGGGGTCAATGGTTAGTGCATATTCCTTAGCTAAATAATGACTGAAATCTCTTCCTTCTTTAGAACACCCAGGTTATAAAACATTAATAGGTGCAACGCCATTGAGTATGGTGTAGAAACTAGTATTGTGTTGTACGTATGGCGGTAGTGTGTGTGTGTGTGTGTGTGTGGTGTATTACATGTTATGTGCATGCGTGCGTGTCTGTGTCTGTGTCTGTGTGTGCATTCAATGCCACGTGTGCATGTGCGCATGTGAATGTGAAGAGTAGAGGTCAAGGGCCAATATATTCTTCAACCATTCTGCCCCTTGTTTTCCAGGGCATGCTCTCCAGCTGAACCTACAGCGCACCAATTCAGCTCAGCTGGGTAGGCGGTGAGCTTAAGGACCTGCCTTAACGCTCCATGGCACCAAAATTATAGACAGGTGCCCTGAAAACAGATTTTTATGTGAGTGCTGGGGATCTGAACTTGGGTCCTAGTGCTTGCATGGCCATCGTTTTCTCCAACTGAGCTGTCTCCCTCGCACCTAAGAACTAACTTTTTTAAAGACTGTAATCTTCCCACCAAAGCCAAGAAGTCATTTCTGACGCCCATAGTTTTTAAGGAGGCATTTACTGTCAAATGGACCTACTGATTTTTTTCTTCTCAAGAAAATAAGTCTTATTTCATATGATGCTTGGAGCCCAGTCCTGCATATGTAGCAACCTAGAGCTGCCTCTGTTAGTAAATGCAGTTCTGTTTGAGCACTATTAAAAAAATGGCTCCATATGACTTTTTCTCACCCCTCATTTCACATGCTAAAATGAAAAATACTTCTATAAAATGGTATTTTTAATTAAGGTGGAGGAAGCACATCAACTAGACAAACCTGTGCTTCTCTTTGAAACTTCTCTGAGATATTTTTTTAAATGAACTAAACTCAATGTATCCAAGGATCCAAACAACTAGCACAGATGTGGCCTTTCTCACGTGCAGATCAAGACTATTACATGGGCTTCCCTGTTTGTGATCAACGGCACCTACATGGTGATATTGCTAAGTTACAACAGCCATTCTTCTGGGTACAAAATCTTATGAGTAAAAATTGATTTCATTTTACAGTGCCAGTGGTAAGATCAGTTTACAGGAAAACCAGAAAGTGATTCAGAAAGCTCACAATTTCTGCAGTGCTTTATTGTAAACCATAAAATAACACTGCACAGAAAACTTTTAGTTACTTATCAGCTAATGTGCACACACATACACACATAAACACACATACACATAAAAATAAATAAAAATGGAAGAAATTCTTAGCTAAAACCCTGGAGCTGAACAAAGTCTTAAACATAAAGGCCAGCTCATAATTCCTAAGTCGGTAGAACTAACCCTCTTATCAGTGACAGGCTTTCACAGAAAACTGAACTAAATCTCTGGCCTACGTACCCTCCTTTAATCCCAGCACTTGGAAGGCTGGGCCAGGGGGATCCATTGATCAAGGCCAGCCCAGGCTATGTAGGGAGATGCTCGCCCATGGAGCCAAAGGCTAGGATTGTAGCTCAGTGAGCGCACCTGCTGGATATGCTGGCTTTGGGTTCCATCCCCAGCGGTGCAATGATAACAATAACGACAATAATAACTTTTAAAATCCCCCAGGTAAAAGAGGATGACTCAATCAAGAAAGTGTCAAAGCATACACATATGAGGCAGGAGGACTACTGAAAGTTTGAGACAAGCCTAGGCTACATTGGGAGTTCAAGGCCAACCTGCACTACGCAGTGAGCGTCTGTCTCAGGAAAAGAGAAATATAATAAAGAATATCAGCTAATATCCCAACTGTCACAGAAGCAGTAGCCAACTATTGCTGTATTCCTGATCATCTTTTTTTAACTTACATTTTCTTTCCTGCAGCTAAGATTTACTTGTGTGTGGAAATAGATTTTCAAAGCATTGTTAAAAAACTACAACCATGGCTCTTTTCTAGAACAGCAAGCACTTTCACGTCGGTGTCTTACCACTAGTAGTTATGCCATCAGCTGTTTCCATCCGTGTTGCTGGGTGGCTGTAGTGTTTCCGGGTCACTACTGCTATGAGGAGTGCTCCCAAGGAAGCCTTTGAACACTTTGTTCTAGATCTCAGATTTCCTGTGTAGGGTCTACAGTGGAGCTGGTAAACAATGACGTCTCAGAAAAGGACGAAGGACGAGACGGAATCGCATAGGGTGTAGACAGCTAAATAGACACCTCTAAACATACGCGTCATTCCAGAGCCTGCGGCTCCAACTCCATACAGCAGATTGAGTTGGAGAGACTCATGGGTGCCCTACCTCAGATGGCTTCTAGATGCAACCACATGTGTCCTTGTAAAAAGAAGAGCAGAAAAGTATGGGGACAGGCTCACAAGAGTACACATGGCAGAAGGCTAATGTGGTCACAACCCGAGAGCACCAACAATTTCCACCAGCATCTGGAGCGGTGAGGATGGATCCTCCCCGGCGCCTCCAGGGGAAGTATGGCCAGGCAGGCTGACAACTTGATTTCCTTCCGCTGGTTTCCTGAGTCATAAGAGATGTGTTTCTGCCGTTTGCGGCCACACCGGAGTGGTTGTTTGCCGTGGATGTCTTAGGAAAGCAATACAACATCATGAGAAAAGTAACTCTGGAAAATCACGAAGGCAGAGAAAAATTACAGTAAAGTACAGTCCTAAACTTCCAGCCCTAATGGCACCCTTAAAGGCTCAGAAGATCTACAGAAAACTGGTTGGGTTTTTTTTTTTTCACCTCATCAGTAAAAACTGACCTTCAGAACCACGAAAATAAAACTTAAGTAGCGCATCGTCAACCGAGCAACCTGCCTGGATAGAGGGACAGGTGACATCATGGCCACGTCCCTGCACACGTGGTTTGTCATCGTACTCTGAGCAGCCGCTCTCACAGGCAGAAGCCACAGGCTCTTTGAAGGATGGCCAGAGCAGAGCAGGAGTTGAATAGCATATGCAAATCTAAATCTTCTGGAACTAATATCCCTTTAGATATGGCTTCTAATTTTTAAAGTACCTGGACCTGACTATTGATCACAATGTCTATTTAAATAAAGGGATTAAAACTTTCTCCATTAAAAAAAAAAGAACTGTTTAAAAAATGATAGCTGTTTTCAGGAGAAGCAGATGCTCAACTTAGATTCTGAATATGAGTGGGATGCTCACCTTCCAAGCAAGGGCCTATCTGTTGTTCCACACTCCCGCCTCCCTGCACCTAGGCCCCTAGGGGGAACGTCTGACTTCCTTCTTTCTTAATTTATTGGCAGACTCCTCACCTGTAGCACAGATGTGCCATCTTCTCATCTCATGGTTTCCCACCTCCCGCGGGGGTAGAGGGGTGGGCAGTACTGGAGATTCTATCTAGGACTCTGTACAAGACAAGTACTGTATCGCTGAGCCACACTCCTAGCCTCCCCCACTCCCTTTTTGAGACGAGGTCCATCTATGTAGTCTAGAGTGGCCTGGAACTTCCTATGTAGCCCAATTGGCCTTGAATTCATGGCCTTCCTGCATCAGCCGTCCAAAGGGCTGAGACTGACAATCATGTACCACCCTACACACACCCGAAAGCCTTTGTACCACTCTTTCACATAAAGTTAGTGGTAGTTTTTATAACAGCTTCTAAGAAAAATTTGCACAATCTCTCGTGATCAAAACAATGACAAAGTGGATAATACCTACCAAATACAGAAGCAATAGCAGCAAATCGAAGATAGCATGGCACCTCCCAACCCTGTTACTACTGCAGCCACCCACTGAGGTGGGCAGAGTGGCCAGATTAGTAACCCCACAGACACGAGTGCCTGCCCATCTCCAGGACTCTGCTCAGAGGTGTGGAAACAGCAGAGGGCTGGAAACCTGTTTCTACAAGACAGTAGTAGCTGTCTAGATCAGTGAGTAAGAAGACTACTATGGATATGAAAAGAAAACAAGACGGTGAGCAAGCATAATCTAAAACAGCCCAAGGTGTCCTACTGGGTGCCTGGGGAGAGGAGTTGTGCAGGTGGCCAGTTGGATGTGATGCAGGTACTCCCGAAGGTACATAAGAAAGCCAAGAGGTCAAGCACTCAAGAGCAGCCCTGCAGGGACATGTGGCAGGTACCACAAG
>NC_140494.1:3065053-3322553 GCF_964271855.1 Acomys minous | reverse complement strand
CCTCCTCCTTGTCTGCAGGCTGCTGAACAAGGGGCCCATGGTCGCAACTCTTGTCTGATTTCATTCACCTTGGCCATGACGGTTTCAGACTTAATGAGTAAAATGACAACAATTAAGAAACTTAAAGTGTGTGTGTGTGTGTGTGTGTGTGTGAGACAGAGAGAGAGAGAGAGAGAGAGAGAGAGAGAGAGAGAGAGAGAGAGAGAGAGAGGACCAGAGCATATCTGCTAATAGGCAACAGTTTAGCGTGAATTCATGTGCGACCTAGCATATCCCACATCGGTGTGTTGTTTTCACTGCAGTGTTTATAGTAGCTAGCTCAAACAAAGACCTTACTAATGGGTGAAGCGTAAGAGGCCCCCAGCACCTGTCTTAGGTGTCCCTGGTGTGTGAGAACCTGAGCTCAGATCCCCAGAACTCATGTAAAAACGTGAATGTGGTAGTGTACTTTTGTAGTACCAGCACTCTTTGGGGTAACGGGAAGCAGAAATTCCCAGAAACTCACTGATCGGTTAACCTCAGGAATATATGCCATGGCAAACAAGAGACCCTACAAAGGTGAAGAAGCAGGGACTGATACTCGAGGTTGTACACACACACACACACACACACACACACACACACACACACACACACACATGCCGTTAGGGAGCCCGACAGTCAGCCCACCTGGCAACAGCTGGTTGCAAGGGTTATGGTGTGAAATTTTGTGTAGCATAGGAAGGAGGCAGGGAGACATCTCCAAGGGCGATGTTTACCCACTGAAGCCACCAGACGTCTGTATTAATTATAAACTTCCAGGCTTAGAGGAGCGAATCAGGGCAGAAGTGGGGCGCGTGTGGGGTTTAGTCATGTCCTGTTCACCTTGTGATGAGAACCTGGAAAGGGGAAATCTAGATCTTTAAGTGTGTTCTTTTTGTGCATCAGAAGAGTTCTCTTGAGAAACTACTTGTGGCAAAACTGGGCGGGCACACTAAGAAACAGTGGAACTCCCCGTGCAGGAGCAAACCTGCGTTCTGCTCCAGGGGCTGTGGGCAAGCATTCGTGGGCCTTTGCTGCAGTGTGAACGTGCTCTGCCTTCCGTGAGTGCATTAGGTTTTAATACTTAGTCCACCTGGTGGCGCTGTTTGGAAAGGTGGTGAAACTTTTAGGAGGCGGAGCCTTCATAGAGGAAGTAGGTCACTAGGAGCCGACCAAACTGTAAGCCAATGTAAGCTCTTCTTCCCTTAAGTTGCTTCCACCAAGTAATTTGGTCACGACAATGAGAAAAGTTTAATACAGCCTGTGTCTCAGGAAAGAAGAAAAACAGTAAGACAAAGCAGTTGTTGAAGGATGTATGGTGTGTGTGTGTGTGTGTGTGTGTGTGTGTGTGTGTGTGTGTGTGTGTGTGTTTGTGTGCTGCAGATGGGCCTAAGAATTATTCCCAGTGTTTTAAAATTGTTCCATGTTATAAGATCGGGCATGAAAAGGGGGTCTCATGAGAGCAACGGTGGTGATGAAAGGAAATAATTCACGCGAAGCACAGAATTTCACTAAGCAAATTCTTAAGAAAAAGATGCCTGCGTCACAGAAGCACATCCCTTTATTCACTTACTCTGCAAGGTTGGCCATTTAAAGGTTATGTAAAATCAGACCACAGACCTAAAAGCTAAAGCAGAGAAGGTGGGAACGGAGCTCCCCTCTGTCTGTCACCAACCAGCCTCTTGTTCCTTTACATACTAAAACCTCAGGCATTTTACATGCCGTCTAAGCTCCGGGGTCCTTTGCTAAGATTTGCATCCCTTTCAGTGGTGAGGAGAGTTCAGGGCTCTCAGACAGCGGGCCCAACCCTAGCTCATGAAGCTGAGTGTGGTGGCATAGGCCTGTAATTTGAGTGTTCAGGAAGCTGAGGGGTGAACAGAGGTTCTAGGACAGCCTTGAGGCATAGTGAATTACAGACTAGAATCATCCCATGTTCAAAGGCACAGGACTTACGAGATAATTGCCAACTGCTGGGCCTCCAAGTGTACAGCTAAGGAGAACTTGTACTGAAATGCTGGCAAGTTTTGGCAAGGCTATCTGAAAGAGGGTGGCGCCGTGTAACCCAGGAACGTTACAGAGTTGTTTGTAGCCAGACTTTGCCTTATTTCGCGGTGGCACTGTAGGGGTGAACTTCTGTGGAAAGGATGACACTGCATCTCCACCCTGAGGGCTGTTAATACTAACATGGCAGTGGGGAGCCAATCCTCTCTGTTTATCACATCACCCCTGTGCCCCTACTGTCATCCCCAGACCACCGGCTGCCTCCTTCACCCTCAGCACGGAACCTGTGAGGCGGGCAGGGGCTCTTAATCTCTTGCTAGTCTGTGAAACGCATGAGGGGTGGAGTTTTAGTTCACCTGAAAAGTCCAAGCTATAAAGCTGCCTTTGGGTTTGACCTACACTGCAGAGTCCGTAACTCTAACCCTACCAGCTCTTGAGACAGGAACAACCAATAGGTGTTGACGCAGCCAACCAATAGGTAGTGTTCTTGGGGACAGAAAGGGGGCGACAGAGGGCTGCGATCTGAGTGGTACAACTGTCATAAAGTTCAGAAGTGTCCTGAGCGTGGCAAAATCTTGAACACCCCCTCTCAGTGTTGACTTCATGGCGTGCATCGTCGTAACCCATCTTCACAGTAACAAAAGCAAATTGTCTCTCCATTTTTCTCAAGTGTCAAAGGAAGGCCAGGGAACTATCCCAGTCAGTAAATTGCTTGCATTGCAGACACAAAGACCTGTCCTCCAGCTCTAGAGGCCACATTAAAAGGCCTGGCCTGGCGTTGCTGCTCGATGGCCAGGCAGTCTGGCCTACTGAGACAGTGAGGCCACTGAGAAATGCTGTCTTAGAAGGTGGATGATGATCCCAAAGGACAATATTGAGTGTTGACCTGTGGCTTCCACATGCGTGCACACACGAGTCACCTGTGGCTTCCACACACATGCCCAAACGTGTCGCCTATGGCTTCCACACGAATGCACGGATGTGTGGCCTGTGGCTTCCACATGCATGCGCACACGTGTCGCCTTCAGACCCAAGAGCTCACCTTAATTAATGTTGAAATCGACTCATGGAAATGCAATATCTTCCTTAAGATGCTCTATTTAACCATAAGGAATGAGGATTTAAACTCAGGACTGACTGGCTTAAATTTTAAAGTCTTCTGATATATCAGATTATATCCTATGCCTGTGCAGTACAAGTTTGTAGAGTCTATTTTTTTAAGCACATAAAAACTAATAATGTGAAACGAGGCTAGCTAAAGAGACAGCAACATCTAACTACTGGAGAAATGGTGTGGGAGCAGTGAGCCAAGGCACTGGAGTGTGTCCAAACCTCTCAGCTGCCCGCTGTCCTCACAGTCACTCACACAACACTGAAGCCTTGTCTGCTGCCAACCACACACGTGCAAGATTCGCCTTAGGGCCTAGAAAATTATATTTATTTTTTAAATGGCCGATAATTTCAGCAATTCTGAGAAAATGTAACTTGGGGACCCCACTATTCCTCTTTCTTGCTTTTACTTTTTCCTGTTTTTTCTTTATCCTGTCTTTCCCTAAAATGACTAAGGACACGCTGTAACTGTGTCTTTACCTAGAGCAGGAAGGCTTGCTCTAGACAAGATTAAAACATGACTGGTTGGAAGCATAAGTGAATGTCCATGCTGGATGTCCCCAAATCATGGCATAGTTCTTAGATTTGTCGTAGGTTAAATTTAAGAGACTTTTCATTTGATTGTGATAAGTTTAGAATCTTTCCTTTTCTGTGCTCTTAACTCCTTGAATTACCCTCATCTTCTGTATTTATCTGAGTGAAAAAAAAAAACCTGATCTACAGATTTTGGAGATGGGACAGATGGCTCATCAGTCCTCTGAGTGCTTGCTGTCCTTACATAAGGCCTCAGTTTTGTTCCCAGCACCTTGTAATCACCCATAACTCAGTTCCAGGGCATCCCGTGCCCTCTGCGGATCTCTCTGGGCACCTGATCCACATGCACTTCCACATACAGAGAAATACGCAGAGGGCTAAAAATAAGTTCTTTAAGAAATGGGAAATGCAACTGAACCTCCTTATCAAGCCGCTGTCCAGTTAGTGGTCTTTGTTCATCCTCTGGGAACCAGTGTCCCTTCTTGGACATCCAGTCTCCTGTCTGTGCCCTTTACAAATGACGTGTCCATCTGGGAGCATGGCAACATAAGGAAAATGACAATTTTTAATTATCGTGGCTGTAGAGATGGCTCAGCGGGTAAAGTACTTGCTGCACAAGCAGAAGGACCTAAGATCAGGTGCCTAACACTAACATACAAGTCACGCATAGTGTCACACCTGACACTCCAACACTGGGAAGGGCAAAGTCAGGTAGGTCCCTGGAGCTCACTGTCCAGCCAGTCTGCCAAGATGGTCAGTCTCAGGTTCACTGAAGATACCTTGTCTCAATGATGATGATGATGATGATGATGATGATGATGATGATGATGATGATGTAGAGAGCCACAAGATGGCTCAGTGGTATGAAGTTATTTGTCACACAAGCCTGACAACATGAGTCCAAGCCCCAAAATCCAAGTCAAATAAAAACTTACATACACAGCACAGGAGCAGAACTAAGACAAACTCAGAGATGTAAAGGAGAGAGCCAGCTCCTGAGAAGCTGTCATCCCACCTCCACATGCATGGGGCACGTATGCACTCGCAAAATTACATATGGAGAATGAAAGAGGAAGGCACCCAGAAGCCAGCCTCTGGCCTCCACACGTGCGCCCATGTACAAAAGGATTTTTAACTGTTAAGTGTGAAGTAGTCGGGGACTAGAAAGAGACAATTAGAAAAACCCAGGGCTGCCTGATTGGCTTAAGATAACGGCACAACCCCTCAGATACTTTGTCCTCTCCTGCAGCCCATGCGGCCCTGCCTCCCGTCAAGCACTCTAGCCTGACTAAACCCGGCAGACCGTATTTACTCACAATACGGTTCTTATTACTATAAAGATGCAAATTAGGCTAAATCTTGATATCTCCCCTGCTCAGAACCCCTGAGCGTAACTTCATTGCTTGTGATGGACATTTGAAAATGAATCATGCAGATTTTGAAAATCATCCTAATTTCTTGAAGGGAAAAAAAATAGGGGGGGGGGAGGATGAGGTCTGGCACGAAGATAATAATAAAGGGCCCTGAAACAAGCAAACGGGCTCCCCTCAAGGTCAGTCCACAGGACTGCCCTAAAAGGTGAAACTCATGCATTAGGAGAAAGAAGCCCTGCAATTTAGCAATGGCTAAGTCAGTTCCGGGTTCAAAAGAATCACCCGGGCTGAAAAGGATACCCTCATTGTCACAGGCACGGGGTGCATACTAATGATAGACTTGAGACACTCGCTGTGTGGCAAAGCCATCCTGGAGTCCACGTCAGGACTAGAAGCCTGCAAGTGTGCTGAGGCTGGCCCAAATCCTGAGTCCTTCAGGGGCAAATAAAAATTTCATTATCTGTAACAGTCACCCTAAGGAAGTCTGCCATTTGGGCTTTCTTGTGAAGTCCATAAGACAAAAACAAAATGATGAGAGTAGTAGCTAATAAAAACCTACACTTTGAATGCTCATGTTTTTTGAAAAACAGTGCCATAAAATACAAAGTGACAGGCCGGGCATGGTGGCGCACGCCTTTAATCCCAGCACTCGGGAGGCAGAGGCAGGCGGATCGCTATGAGTTTGAGGCCAGCCTGGTCTACAAAAGTGGGTCCAAGACAGCCTAGGATACATAGAGAAACCCTGTCTCGAAAAACCAAAAAATAAAAATAAATAAATAAAGTAAAAAAAAAATGCAAAGTGACGGAACAGACTATTCTACCAAGGTGAAGATATATGCTTCTTAATGCTTCCAACATCAAGACTTTTTGTAGCATCAAGTAAAAATATCACAACGACATGAAGCAGTCTAAATAACACAGTTGTGATGGCTTGAATTAAAATGCCCCCCATAGTCTCATTATTCAAATGATTGGTCCCAGGCTGTGGGACCTTTAGGATGTGGGACGTTGCTGTAGGATGACAGTGAGTGTGGGCTTTGGGGGTTTATAGCCTGGCCGCACTTCTGCTTCTCCCTTCCTTACTCTCTCCTGCCCTGTTTCTGCTCCCTCGGTTAGCTTGAACAGGCAGTTCCCTGCTCCTGTCTCCAGGCCTCCCCTTACTGTTGATGTGTCTGCCCCACCAGGAAGGACTCAGTCCCTCTGAGACTGTGAGCCAAAATAAACCCTTTCTCTCCTACGTTGCTTTCTGCCAGGGTATTTTATCACAGCAACAGAAAAGTAGCCAATACAATAGTCAGACTCTTTCTCCTTTATGATAATGGTGGGGGGGTGTGGGGGAGGATATGGGTGTAAGCACCCTTCTGGAAGTCCCCTTCCACTCTATGGGTCTCTGGGACTGAGCTCTGGTCATCGGGCCTGGCAGCAGATGCCGTTATCCACTGAGCCATCTCTCCAGCCCTAAATGTGATTTTTAATCTTGGCCTTTCTAAGCACACACTGAAGGTAAATTATTTTTATAGTACACAGCAAGGTTATAGCGATGATCCAGGAATCGGGGACAAGAGACGGGTCAGAGAATCGACCGCCAGGACTGTGTGTGAGTCGGAGGCCACCGCTTTATCTTCGTGTGATGAACACTGCCACATTTCTGATAGAAGCAGAGGGCACTGGCTCTCCTTCTTGGTTCTGATGGTCCTAAAACAGTAAAGCATTAATAACAAGCATATCTTGCTAGAAGCTGTTGTAGACACTGTGTTGTCAGAAGCTTGCTGTGCATTAAAATCTTCACCAACCATAGGCTAATTTTTGCTCTCTTCAACCTGCTTTTCATACTCTGGATACCTGTATGAAGGCATCCATGGTCCTGCCTTGGTGTGAGTATACATTGTGTTTAAGAATCTTATATGAAGTGCTAGTCCTCTCTAGTTCAAGGGAAATTTAGCAACAATAAATAGTGCTTTGCAAAATAACTCAAGTGTTGTGGGAGCAGATACTTACATCTAGATATTAATGTGTAGTGTCATTTTACATTACAACAAATCTGGGCTGATATAACTGGCAAACTTCCATAAACGTTTTTGTGTAAATCACATGTACTTTTTAAAGAAAGTATTGGGGATATACAAGCCAATGGCTCCTCACGGAATCTACTTAGTGCTTCCCTTCCACCAGGCCTTCTCCTAGGCAGCCTCGGAGGTTGGTCTGAGGCCTTTCCAGTGCCTCAGGAGGGCTCCAGGCATGGCTTCCCTGACAGGCACCCTCTATTCTATGAGCATGGTAACTGTTAGCGCTCAGAGCACCCTTCATCTGTGGTGATTGGCTCCAAAGCTTAAATCGTGATGGACAATCCTCCCTTCCGTCTCCCCAGGAGCACAGGTCCCATGCATAGATTCCCTGCCCAGATCATCCTTCTGTGCTTAGAAAGTTCCAGGCCAGGCAAGGCATTACAATTTAAGTATCTCAAAAGAAGAGTGAGAGTGAGGAAAACAACTATGAAGGCCCAACTGACCACCCAACAAAGAAGATGAGGAATAGAGATATGGAAATATCTTCCAGGAAGAGAGAGAGATGGGGGGGGGGGATGTTCCCTGTTGGTTGACAAGATCTTTGTCCCCTTTTTTGTTAACAAAGTTTGTGGGGATGTGTGCCGGTGTGGCTATGTCCTAGCTTTTCTCTTGGCATTTCTTTTTGGATCAGAGATCCTGTTAAACCAAACAGCTTTAGTCGTTTTATCTGCTTGGGGGAGGGAGCACTGGGGGACGGGGCTCTGTGGCTCCAAGGCTAAGAACACTTCTTTCCAGAGGACTGGAATTGGCTCCCAGCACCCAACTCCCGACTCCAGCCCCAGGAACCAAACCCAGGCCTCCTCCGGCACCTGCACACAAGTGCACATTTCCCACATAGACACATAAATACAAATATGTTTTTAAGAAGGAAAGCATAGTGGCACCATGCATCTGTGAGTCTGCCATTTCGAGGCTGGGCTGAAGGACGGCATGAGCTACAATAGTGAGAGTCGCTCTCAAGAAGCAAGGTGAGCAAGGTGTCTGTCCTGTTGTCACTAGCGCAGGGAAAGTGCTTCCATTGCCAACACATCCAGTTCATACGCGTATCAACAAGCTCATTCAGGTAACTCAGGAGTTTATTTTACTCACTCAATCTTAGGTTGAAGCTGGGAGGCACTGGCCATTCATTCAACAAATATGAACTAAGTAGCTTCTAAGCCCTGGGCACAAGCCGGCCGTGGTGGCTGCATGGACGTATGGTCCTGAGGGATAGGAGGGTGGAGGATGGGGAAAGAAAAGGAGGCAGCAGAGGAGGAGGAGGAAGAGGAGGAGGAAGGGAGAGATGGGAGAAGGGTTTCCTGGAGAATGTCAACAGCGGGCTGTTCTCTCGCAGCCTAGGAAGCAAAGGGCTCTTTGAGAGACAGCTATTGGCTTGGTGTTACCTTCCCCATGTCTGAGAAACTAACTTTTTAATTTGATTTTGTTTAAAATGGCTGTTTGGTTCCAATTCTGAGACTAGGTAACAACAATCTTTTCTTCTAGGGGTTTCAAAGGTGACTGTAGGGTGAATAGGGACAGGGCAGATCATAGGAGACCTTAAGTCACCTCAGGCGTGGAGACAGCCTTGTACGTGCTTGGCATACAAGCATGAGGACCTGAGCTCCATCACAGAACCAGTACAGAACACACCAGGCCTCAGAGCCACGCCCAACTTCTGGGGCCTCAGAGCCACGCCCAGCTTCTGAGGCCTCAGAGCCACGCCCAGCTTCTAAGGCCTCAGAGCCACGCCCAGCTTCCAAGGCCTCAGAGCCACGCCCAGCTTCTACAGGACCAGTACAGAACACACCAGGCCTCAGAGCCACGCCCAGCTTCTACATAGCTTTTACAGATTTGAACTCAGGTCACCATGTTTGCACAGCAAATGCTTTTGCCCACTCAGCCATCTTCGCAGGCCCCTGGATTTATTTTTTAAATACACTGAGAAGTTGGCTTGGGAGTGTTTGGTTGGTTGGTCGGTTTGGTTCTCTTTTTTCTCCATTTATTATTTATGTAATCACGCGATCGCCCTATCGCAGCCCCCGCTCTCCTCTCCTCCTAGTCCCACCCTCACACACCCCCTCTTCCCATGCCCCCCTCCCCTTCTCAGAGAAAGGGAGGTCCCCAAGGGGTACCAGCCCACCCTGACACCTCAAGTCACAAAAGGACGAAGGGCATCGTCTCACGCTGGGACATGATCAGGCAGCCTGGCGAGGGGAAAAGGATCCAGTGGGAAGCAACAGAGTCAGAGACAGCCCCTGGTCCCATTGTCAGGGGACCCACATGCTGACCACACTGCACATCCTGTTTAGGCAAAACCTCACCACCTAACATACCAGTGGCCCACCCTCGGTCCCACCACATTCTGCAGGCGCCACAGCACGTGTCAGAGATTTCCCACTGTATTTGCTCTGTTAAGACAGGAGCGAGAGTAACTATAGAACCATGGGCAGTTATGATGGTGTTCATGTAAATGATAGTGAGCAGAATGACATTAATACAGTAAATTTCCCAATTCTGTTTCCACTAGAAGTGTGTGTGTGTGTGTGTGTGAGAGAGAGAGAGAGAGAGAGACAGACAGACAGACAGACAGACAGACAGACAGAGACACACAGACAGACAGACAGACAGACAGACAGACAGACAGAGACACACAGACAGGGAGACGGAAACAGACAGATGGGGAGACAGGGAAACAGACAGATGGGAAGACAGGGAAACAGACAGCCGGGGAGATGGGGAAACAGACAGACAGACAGACAGGGAGACAGACAGAGAGATTGCACAGGGTACACAGGATACCTGGCAGAATGTTAAATTCAAGAGGACCCTTCTCTGCCTGCAACTTTATGACTCCATGCATGCCTGGAAGCATGCTGCTCCATTCATTTTGCGAAATTAAATGTAATGCTCCCCTGTATTATAGACTCGCCTCACTTCATATAAAAATTACATCCCTGAAAGGTCTTGTGTAAATTTAATTTGGGGAGAGTGAATTACATTTAAATATAGTAGGCTCCCCAGCTATTTAAAGACATGCTGTAATGTCTCACTTATATAATGCCCTCCCTTTTTTTCTTTTTTTTTAATAAATAAGGCTTTCTTTAAAGTAAGGCATCTCTATATGGATGTGAGTCATCATAAAGCTTATTTTCATGCATGAATTGTGGGTAGTCTGTCTCTGCTCTTCAATAATAATGAAACTTAAATAAGGAGCAGTGGTCGTAGTAACTGTTGTAATAATCAAATGCTGCTGAGAAGAGAGACAGTAGCAGGTTAATTAACTTGTTGCAGATCGCACTACTAGAAAGTCACAGAAGTGATGTTTGACCTTGGCCTATTTCTGAGCTCATCTTGTTAACACGACTGTGTGAACTGAAAAGACGAGTCAGGAGCCCTCATTGAGTGTGCCGCCCAACACTCACCCCCACTACCCGCCATGGTAGAGACTGCCTGATTTTCTATGCACACCTACTTTGGAATAAGATATGTCATTTCGAAAAAATTTCACCAAAGATGCTTAACCTAGTTACAAGTGTCAGTACGTCTCTGTGCTGAGTGTCAGACTAAGCAAACTTGCACTGCCATTTATCTGCTAAAGATTACTTTGGCGCAAGAACTGTTTAGGCTGGTGTGGTGGTATGTATGTGTGGCCCCACAGACTCCTAGGGAATTATTTTATTAGAGGTGTGGCCTTGTTGGAGGAAGTTTGTCACTGGGGGTGGGCTTTGAAGTTTCAGAAGCTCAGTCCAAGGCTAGTGGCTCACTCCCTCTTCCTGCTGCCTGCCCACGCAGATGTAGAACTCTGCAGCACCATGTCGGCCTGCCTAGCACCGTGCTTGCCTCTATGGTGATAATGGACTAAACCTCTGAACCGTAAGCCGGCCCCAATTACATGTTTTCCTTTGTAAGAGTTGCCGTGGTCATGGTGTCTCTTCACAGCCTTAGAAACCCTAACGAAGGCAGAAAGGAAGAGATCCTCCCCACACCAAGACTGTTCGTAATCAATTGCTAATGAAAAGGTCATAGTAGATTCCGGTGTTTTCGTGAAATTGCATCGTCTTCCAGGGAGACTTTCCCCATGCCCTCACTCATTCTTAGCCTTTATTCAAGCTTCCAAATCCAAGAACCTGTTGCATTAAGGCAGACCCCCTTCCCCCATCCCCCACCCCCAACCCCCATCCCCCATCCCCATCCCCCATCCCCCACCCCCATCCCCCATCCCCCACCCCCCATTCCCCATCCCCCACCCCCATCCCCCATCCCCCACCCCCCATCCCCCAACCCCACCCCCCATCCCCCACCCCCCATCCCCCAACCCCACCCCCCATCCCCCATCCCCCATCCCCCATCCCCCTATCCCCCAACCCCCATCCCCCATCCCCCACCCCCCACCCCGGAGATGGGGAAGCAAACTCTCTCACCTGTAGGCATGTCCTTTAGCTAGTAAGTGGTGCCAGAGTGTGAGTGATTCGGAAAATGATGCTCGGAGGGTGGTGTTTTTCCAGGAAGTGACTCTAAGAAGACAGGGCTGCCCCCATGAAGACATGCCCAGTGTGGGGGATGGCTCCAGGAAGTGGCACATAGAGTGAGGCTCCGGGAAAATGTCATGTTTGGAAATGGGCCCATGCAGTTTTGATTAAAGTTCATGAAATTGGGGGATGATGACATACATCATTTCAGAGGGCCCCACGTGTGATCACATTTGTTATTATAAGAAGAAAGTCACAGAAAAAAAGACCTATGACGCCAGGAGCGCGGATTGAAGTGGTAGAGCCACTGCTAGGACACCTGCAGATTCCAGAAGCTCCCAGAAAGCACGGCACTGCCGACACCTTGACTGTAGCTTCCTGACCTCCCAGAAAGCACGGCACTGCCGACACCTTGACTGTAGCTTCCTGACCTCCCAGATTGTCAGAGGGCACACCTGTATCGTTTCAAGCAATTAACTTTACAATAAAGTACAATGCTGCATTGGTAAAGCACCGTTTTCTCAATTTTAAAAATCGTATTAAATTATGCTCTATTGTTCCCTCATTACAAACTAATTCACTAAAGGCAAATGTTTCCTAGGATTTCTAGTGGGCCAATTTTGTTTTTATTTGTTTTGTTTTCTGGGTGCTAAAGAGAGAGTGCACAGAATCTTTGTAGATAGTCTGCAAAATAAAAAACAAGACACCCTGCATCTCAGTTAGATTTCTGCTGTTGTGATAAAACACATGACCAAAACTAACTTGGAGAAGAAAGATTTATTTCACCTTACAATCCTCAGGTCACAGTCCACCACCACTGACAAAAGTCAGGTCAGGGGCTTAAGGCAGGAGCCTGGAGGAGGGAACCGAGGCCACGCTGGGGGGGACGCTGTTTACTGGCTTGTTCCCTTGTCTTGCTCCACACCCCACACACCCCCCTCCCCCCGCTTTCTTATACTGTGCAGGTATACTTTCTTACGCCTGCCTAGGGGCCGCAGCACTCCGGCGGGCTGTGCCCTTCACATTAAACATCAATCAGGAAAATGCCCTGGGTTCCAGCCAGCAGCACACAGATCCCTTCAACCTAGCCCCACGTCACTGCGCACGGTACGAGGTTCCTGAGTGCTGATTCTTCACCAGGAGAGAGTCCTCATTCTTGGACTGGAATCACCACAATACTCGTTTGTTTGGGTTTTTTCATGTTCAAAATATCAAATCCATATTCTAAATCTTAACTGGAACTAGGGTCCCATGTCTACCGCAGTGGCTGATATGTTGTTGTCCGCCACTGGAAGGGAATTTCAGAATAATCCTCAGGAAGTACTGTGTACTGTACACTGGGGGCAGTTGGCAATATTGTACATGTGTAGTATACTGAGTTTTTAGGTATGTGCTAATGCTTACCTTCAGAACGTCATGGGTTTGGGTCTTGCCAGGACATACTGTGACTGTCTTTTATTGTGTTCTTATAAGTTGGTTTTTATTTATTTCAATATTTTTCAACACGGAGTCCCATGCAGCCCATGCTGGCCTCCTACTCCCTACGTAGCTTAAGGTGACCCTAAATTTCTGCCCTCCTGCCTTGACCTCCCTAGTGCCGAGATTATATGCATGCACCACCATACCTAGGCTTATGCAGACGCAGTGCTGAGAAGCAAACCCAGGACCTCACATACGCTGGGCAAGTACTCTACAGCTCCATCCCCAACTCACTATGTGACTGCACTTTAATGTTAAATCTTTTCGTGCTGCCTCACGAACTAGTCCCTGTGACTTATAACATTTATTTCTACACCCCTAACCATAAAGAAGAATAACTTAGGCACTAATCAGACTCTCCTTTCCACGTCTGTGAGGATGTGCCTTCATCTTATCCAACAAAATCTAAGGCTCTTATTAATGACGTGGTTAAGCAATATGGCCCCTAATGGTCCTTACACACTTTTAAGCCAATCCTAATTGCCCTGAAAAGAGTGAATGGATGAACTAGAGAAAAAGCTCAGGCCTAGCAGAGGGCTCGGTAGATAAGAGGGGCTTGCTGTGTAAGCATAAGGACCTGAGTTCAAATCTCTAGAATCTACATAAAAACCAGGCACGGCCATGCATGCCTATAACCACAGAGCATGTGAAGCCTGGGAGCACACTGGCCAGCCAGCATATGCAAAGCAATAAGCTTCTGGTGCCGTGAGAGAGCATGTCTCAGAATACAAAGAGGAGGGCACTGTGTCTGTCCCCTGACCTGTGTGTGTATGTATGTATGTATATATGTATGTGTGTATATGTATGTGTGTGTATGTGTGTAGTGTGTGTGTGTGTGTGCACATACATACACACACATACACACATACACACGAAAGCATACAACACACACACACACCACATACACAAAAAGAAAGGAAGGAAAGGATGGGGACAAGAAGGAGAGAAACAAAAGGAAGAAGAGGAAAAGAAAGAAAAGAGAAAATAAGATACAAGATCTATAGAAACTGTGTCCATATCCAGAAATGCCAAAAAAAAAAAAAAAGGTACCTAAAGTGTTGGTTTAAATTTACAACAGCTACATATAGTAAGTGACCTTTTTTACATATATGAAAAGGTTTGCATAGAAACCAAATGTCTTTCTAGGGGCCAAAAAACAGAAGAGCCTAGGTGTCACATAATTACCTTATTAACAAGCTTCAAAGCCCAGTTCACATCACAGGGATTGTGTATGTGAATGTGTCGCGGGGCAGGGCGGTTTTCAATGAAAAGTGAGTGAAATCACCTGAAACATAATAAAATGCAAATGCAAACAAAACAGCACAAATTGAAAAGCAGCCTTTTCGTGGTGACTCGGAAGAAGGCCATTGCTCAGAGCTTCATCACCATGCCAGCCTTCATCAGTCACCGCGCCACCCTGGGCCTTCTCATGGACAGAGGTGGCCTGGTGCTGACCGATGGCTGAGAAACTAGACTCCTCCTCGCTCCCACACAACACCCACGAGACCACCTCCTGACAACTGTGTATGTTGCCTGTGCTTACAGGGCTTGCCCTACAGGAAAAAGACCGTGGTGCTGGGCAGGTGTGAATGTTCTGGGCAGTAATCACATGCTTCGTTGCCACTAGTAGATCTGCACATTACATTCAAGTGAGTCGGGCCCACAGCTCCATCTCCTTTACAATAATCAGAACCAATAATTAGTTACAGCGATGCCAGGATTTTTCTGCTGGCACTAATACCTAGTAAACATCCCAAGTGACGTTTCTGTTTTTAATTTTTTAAAATGACATCAAAGGTTGGATTTCCATTCCCACAGGTTGTTTTGGAGAGGATTTTTCTTCTTGCAGACAAAAAAAAATAGAATAAAAATGATCCTTAAACTAGAGGCTTACTCTATGATAACTCCTACAGAGGTATTAAAGGTAAGCGTGGGACAAATGTATAAATGTCAGAAAAAAGTATGTTTAATATAAAAATAATCCTGACCTCTGCTTATTGGTTGCTTACTCCACTCCCTGGAACAATCAAGGAATTTACCACTAAACTGGAAATATTTTATGCCCTACAAGTGGAAACATTTTGGTGTGTGTGTGGCTTGGAGAGCACTAAGCAAAATAGAGGTGACCGTGAAATCATCCTTTGAATAGCAATTACTACAGCATTTGATGTTTCAAAGGGCTCTTTTCTGTCTCATTTGATCTTCACTTAACCTTGTGAAATGAAGTTGACATCATCAGAGAGCAAAAGAAGGGGATGAATGATGTGGGCCAAGGTCCTCAAAATGGAGATAGGCTGGAAACCAGGTCTCTCCAGTTCCTAAGTCCCAAGTCTTGTCTTCACGCTGGAGCCCACAAGCCTATCAGCCTGGGATTTCTATCCACTATAGTGCTCACTCTCCATCCTGCCCCCTGCACTCTCCATGTGTAGATACAAGAGTGCTCATGGCTGCCTTCCTGGGGCCGACAGCCTGCTGACTGCTGAGGAATCCTTGGTGAGTCTGACAACCAAGGGTGTTGAAAGCAAAGCACAGCCAGGCAGCCCCTTGAGCCTTCTCCAAGGCAGGTGTCTGCTTCCTGAGAGCCAATGGCAAAACTCAATGCTGCCCCCAGGAAAGCAGCAATAGGAAGAAAACAGGAGAGAGACATGGGATGAAGTGCAAGGAACCAGGCAAGTCGTATGTTGGCATCGGACATTCTAAGGCATTCCTCTGAGTCCAGAATTTAGGATCTTGGGGAAGCCTCAGATGGTCAGTAGTCAGTCCCAACATAAAAACAAGAAGGGTGGGAGAAAAACTGCAGAGGATGGAGGAGGTTGCCAGACTGCTGGACCTGGCTGCCTGCAATTCCAAAACCGTGATCACATCCCTTTGTGCTTAGTCGTCCCTAACCTCAGCAGCTGCCTCTTCCTGCCAAGATGGTCCCTGCCCAGTAGGACAGTCCATGGCTGCCAATGGGCCAGATTGTTTCCCCCTGCCCAGCTCTCAGGGGTGGGCAGCCACAATAGCAAACCACTTCTAGGCAAAGGAGCTGACACTGTGGGAATTTGCCAGGGCGTCCAACATTGCCCATCCATGACCAAAAGAAGGTCACAGGGTGACTTTCAGTCTGGGAGCCGCGCTGTTTAGATGGCACTTGGCAAAGCTAAAATTGCCATGTGCTTGTGAGAGCATGCCTCGGCTCTATCCAAGAAGACTGGAGGTGGAGCTGGGGACACAGGAGGAGCCTGAAGTCTGTGACTGTGACCCACAGCTGAGCAGGTCTTCCACCCTTACATGGAGTTGAGTATAGGCAGGCCCCTGGCCTCCTGATACGCCTGTCCAGCCATGATGTCTACTTGGACTGCTTCCCAACACCTGGACTTCTCTCCTAAGTGTAGCACATCCGGGGGACTCCTGAGCAGCCATGCCACTAGACTAAATAGTATCTCTGGTACCTCCCTGCAGGCTCCTCACACTCATGTGATAAATAGGCAGACCAGAAATAGAGAGAGACAGAGGAGATGGGGAGAGACAGAGAGAGAGAGAGAGAGAGAGAGAGAGAGAGAGAGATGCTCCCAGGTTTGTTCATCCCCTTGACATTTTGACATATCTGCAAAAACCATGTAAGAGAATCACAAAAGTTACAAAACAAAACAACAACAACAACAAAGCAGGCTTATATTTTGAGTATCATTGTTTGAAAGCAAAATGCCCTCCCAAAGACACATGTGTTTTAATGCTTGGTTCCCACCTGCTGCAGCTTATTAGGAAAGTTGTGGAACCTTTAAGAAGCACACTTCCTTGATGAGGGAAGTGGGGGACAGGCCTTGAGAACGTATGGCCTGACCTCACTTCCTGTTCACCTTCTGCTTTGTGACTGTAGAGGCAACAGGCCCAGCCAGCCTCTCCACTCCTGCAGCCTTCCATGCCTTCCCTGTCATGGTGGGATGTGTCTCCTCCAACTGTAAGCCAGAAAGAAAAAAAAAGTATTCCTTAAATTGCTTATTTCTAGGCATTTTGTCACAGCAATGAAAAAAGTAACTAGCCGGGTAAGTTAATGACTATGTGGTGGGCCTCATTCACAGCTCTCCTTGGCTGCATGCTTTCAACGTGTCTGCTAATGAGTCCATCTGCCTAGTGTCCGTGCCTAGGGAAATGGAAGAGGGCATGGGGGTTGGGGTGGGCGGGCTTGGGGTGGGCGGGGGGAGAGGGGAGGGGCAGGTTTGACCTCCACGAAGTAAAACTAGACAAGAGGAGAGAGAGGTCCGTCTGGGTTGCCTTTGGACCAGGACTTATGCAGGTACAGCGGTAAGGAGCTGCGGAGGATGAGAAATGCATAAGGCATGGAGAGAGAGCAACTGACAAGGGTTTCTGCGCTAAAACCAAACTTTCCAAAACATCAGTGAAGTGCCCAGACTGGAGAGTGAACTCCTTGCCTGCTTTACTTCCATGGTGGGTCCCTTAGACTCTGAGCAAAGACTGTGCCATACCGTAGATCCCACGGAACTTAAGAGGGTGTCGTTTGTTATGGACAGGATTGTTTTGGAAACCGTTTGGCAGTGTCCATCTGGGCCATATGCCTCCAAGCTGTGTTTTTGTTTAGGTGATTCCCCTCCCCCACCCCACCCCCACGCAGAGGTCAGCAAACATAACCCTCAAGGGAAAAAAAAGCAGCAAAAATAAGAAGTCACCAGACTCTTGGCTGTGCTGGGCCCTTGGGACCGTCAGGGAGAGCAGGCATTCACAGCAGGTTCCCAAAACCCTCACTCCAACATTTCCAGGAAGTCCTCATCAAAATGAGGAGCACGGCAAGATGCCCAGGCGGGAGGTAAGGCTGGAACAGAGAGTACAAGCACGAGGAGGTCAATGCCAGGCTGCTGGGGATGGCATCTGTCGCCCTGAGTGAAAAGTCCTGGCTTTCTCCCTCTGCTCTGCAGTGTGAGGAACTGCTGTAAGGGTCACACCCCGCCTGGACATCAGAGTACACAGTTCAACAAGGGAAGAGGTACACTGTAAAGCCAGGGTTTCCTGAAACTTCTGGAAGCCTCCTAGACAGGACCAAATTCTTCATGAGTCAAAGACCCACCCAGGCACATCAAAGCCTTAGCTTAGAAGAATCCAAGCTCAGTTTAATGCTGTGCTGTTGCCGTGAGAGATAAAGTCACTACACTGAGAATTGATCCTAGGGTTTCGCATGTCCTAGGTGAATGCTCTACCCCTGTGCTGTGTGTGGAATGATTAATAATAATCATAACGGATTCATATGATTAGTATCACATATGTAAAAGGAATTATTATTCTATCAATATTAATTAAGGCTGATCATCAATTCAGTGGCAGTTATTCCTTAACCCACTATTATACAAACAAAAGATACAAAATGTTAAATTTTTAATATGCCTTAAAACACTAGGGCTGGGCAGATATCAACCCCTTAAGCTACTTGTCTGTTTCCCATCCAAAATCCCCCGTAAATACTTGCACATGTTCCAATTAGGAAGCTTCTCTCCACCAGGCCAGTCCTCGGAGCAAACTTGGCCTCGCCTTGGCGACCGCTGCTTTCTTTCTCTTTCCTCTCTTCTCTCCTGGCGGACCTTCTGCCACCCCCAAGCCCGTGAACCCTGGCTCTGTCTACCTCTCATCTGCCCAGTCCAGGCTGTGGGCGACTGTATTTAGCCAATTGGGAATAATTTGGGAGGCATGGTGTGTGTGAGAATGTGCTCTATCTGGGGTATAACCAGATCTTGGCGGGGGTGGGGGGCAATGGGGGGTGGGGATGGGGGGCAGTAATTAACAATTAAATACGTAGCACCAGACCAACCCCCAACAGCTGTGTATCCCTCATCCTCTTCTTGTTTCTATTTTATTTGGAAACAGGATCTAAGTTACTCCAGCAATTTATAGTACAAGCAAGCCTTGAACACGTGATCCTCCTGCCTCAGCCTGTACCTTGGGGAGCGGGCGCGGGGAGCGGGGGGGGGGGGGGGGCGGGGGGAGGAAATATTCTCATTTTGCACTGGATTTTGCCAATGTCCTTCCCAAAACTGCACTGGTTGGCTGATTCTCCTGCATATGTAGCTGTTTGCTCATTAATTCATTCAACAAACATTCACCGAAGAAAGAAAAATCTATCCATAAAATCCTTCCAATTGAAACGTTAACAGCAGGTCCCAGCAATGAATTCAAACACGGGGCTCTTGTCAGGGTTGAACTTGGTTTCCAACCTCCAGTCAGACGGGTAAAACCATGACTTCACCGTGACAAGGTTTTAAAGAAGCAAAGCCAGACAGAATTTACGCGGATGGCTCGTCCCAGCTCAAACACGAGCTTCACTTCCCGTTGTGCGCTCTCACGGGAGCCCTGTCTGAGCCGAGGAGTGTGATTGCCTGACTGCCTCCCATTTCTCTCTTCACAGGCGTGAGTAACGCCGAGGCCCGGCAGCCGGGAAAATCTCCCCACTTCAGTGCCAACTGGGTCGTGGGCAGTGCCGACCTGGAGATCATTAATACCACAACTGGGAAGAGGAGCTGCGGAGGCTCATCCCGGCTCTGCAAGCACGTGTTTTCTGCCCGGTGGGCACGGCTGCATGGTAGGGTAGGTCGCACCCACCGGTCCTTTCTGGGGAGAAAACTGGCTGTGCCAGGGCTCTGTTTAAAACCCTGAGGAAGCTCCAGTTGGTTTACTCAGGGTGTCACAAGAAAGGTACAAAACGAGGCTGGAGAGAAGACTCCACGGTTCAGTGCACTTGGGTACGGTGTGGGAAATCACACGGCCACACACAACCGTCTGTAGACCCAGTTTCAAGGGATCCTTCTTTTGGCCCCTGCAGGCACTACCCACGCGCAGAGCACATACTTACAACCAGGCACGCGTGCACGCGCACACGCACACACGCGCAAGCACACATATACACACACACATAAAATAAAATAATATAATATAATAAATCTTTTTTTCAAACAGTGAAAAGAAAAAAGGAATTTAATATCATTCTGAGCTCAAATATAAAGAAACTACTCCAGAGAAAGTAGATAAAGGCTGGCAGCGTGGTTTAGAGGATAAAAGAACTTGCCACCAAGCTTAGGGTCACAAGTTCAGTCTTCAAGACGTACGTGGTAGAAGAGACCTGAGTCCTTCGAGTTGCCCTCTAACCTCTAAATGCATGCTGTGGGGGGCACGGGCACACACACACACACACACACACACACACACACACACACACGGCGGGGGGGGGGGGAGGGAGGAGAGAGAGAATGTGTGTAAAGTTGGCAGCTCCTTAAGAACATTACTCCTGGAGTTGGTCTCCTCATGTACCTGCACCCATAGGCACACCCATAGGTGCACCCATATGGCACACCCATAGGCACACCCATAGGTACACCCATAGGTGCACCCGTATGGCACACACATCCAGTAGTCAGGCTTGGATTGACATTGCAACCAGTAGAAGAGCAGATATGCAAACACTTAAACACTTCTGTCTGTTCAGAGGGCACTAAAAATTGCCATTCTCTATGAGTTTGGCAGTAACCTGCTGCCTCTGCCACACTCGTGCAGATGTGGGTCTACGGCACAGGTCACTGTGGTCCTTACTAAGAACTGTCCGTCTTCGTCCTTCTCCCATGTCTCAGTTTCCCAAAAAGCACAGGCTTTTCTTGTCTTGCTGAACAAATAGGTCCTCCTCTTGTCCACATGATCGCTGTGGCCTTGGCCACAGAGTGGACACACAGATCTCCAAACCCTCTGGGAAGACGCTGCAGTGTTTTCTAAAGCTCCCCGGCCACTGGCATGCCCTCTGCCTTCCCGTCCTTCTGTTGGGGGACTGAGACATGGATGTGTTCTGCCCACTCTACATTGCTCCAGCTTTTGCCTCCTGTGACTCAGGGGCCTAACAGCTTCTTACGTTTACTGTCCTCCTAGCTAACTAACTATGGAACTCCAAGTCCTTCTCTCCTGCCTGACACGATGCTGTTGGTGCACAAGCCCACCCTGGTAATCCTTCCCCAGATATTTAAAAAAAAAACAATGGCTTTATTATTGGTGCCGCTTTGTTTCTTTCTGAGGTTTGCTGGTGTTTTTGGTTTTTTGTTTGGTTGTTTATTTGTTTGTTTGTTGTTTGTGTGAGAGCCCTTCCTATCTATCCCAGGCGGGCCTTGGACACAGTGATCCTTCTTACTCTGCCTCTTACATGATGCTCTTCTAGGTGTCTGTCACCACACTCAGCTTAGAAAGCAGTGTTCAATTTTTAATAGAAGGTAAGTCATATGTTAACGCTGTGCATTTGTTAATCATCTGCACTTCTAATGAGGTGAAGTGTCCTTAACAATCAGGTTTTTCACAAAGTTTTCCAATAGAACTCAGATAAATGCACTTCAGTTTTCTTTTGGTATTTTTTTTTCATATGTATGTGTATGTAGGAGTCCGTATGTATAGGAGGGAGAACGTATGTGCACATGAGTTTGGAGGCCACAAGTCAATGCTGGGTGTCTTCCTCAATTACTTCTCCTTGTTTTCTGATATGGGATCTTTCACTGAACTTGAAACTCAACAAGTGGCTGGACCAGCTATCCAGCTAGTCCCAGGCACCTGCCTATCTCCACCACCCCAGAGCTGGGATACAGGTGTGCACCAGCACACCCATCTTTCTACATCATGTAGAGATCTGAACTCCGAGTCCTCATGCTTGTAAGCCAGGCACTTGACCAAACGAGCCACCTCCTGGGGCCCTGCAACAGTAGTGTTAGAAAGAAAGAGAGAGAGAGAGAAGCAAAGGGCTGGGATCATGTTAGCATCTTGCTTGTGAAACTCCTCGTGTTAATGTGACTGGTTGAACGCACTCTCTTCTTCTTCTTCTTTTCACAGCTAAGCACGCGGATCCCAGGCCATGGAGACACACCATCCATGTACTGTGAGGCCAAGCTGGGGGCCCACACCTACCAGTCTGTTAAACAGCAGCTCTTCAAGGCTTTTCAGAAAGCTGGTCTTGGCACCTGGGTGAGAAAACCACCAGAGCAAGATCAGTTCCTACTAAGTCTCTAGGTCACTAGACTCCTTTGCCATTGGACCAGAGTGAAATGCCTGGAGAGGACGCAGCCGTATGATGGTGTGGTGTGTCCATCAGTTCTTGTCCTTTGTTCTCCTTCAGTGCTCAAGAACACAAGTGTCCATGTTTGGATGAGAGACTAGATTTGAGTTTGAGTCATGTTGCTTCTCCCTGGGTTCTTAGTTGCAAGTACTTCATCCGCCATAGGTAGCGGTAATAGCATCATTGTATCAGCCCCATCCCTTCCTGGGGGTCAAAAGGAAATCATTAGTTCAGGCAAGGGGAGCTTAGAGGGGAGACTGAAAAGTGGTACTGAAGTGTGGCCTCATCACCTTCCTCCGACTCCCTTCTCTTTCCATGGGCATCTCTAACAGTGTGACTGAGTCTCACCAGCCCAAGTTTATATCACACTTCAAGATAAGCCACAGGTGAAAAGAAAAGCCATGGGCTCCCCAACTCCAAAGAAGCCAACAGGAATGCCATATTGTTTTCATTATTCCTTCAGACCTTTCCACCTTCTTTCAAAAAAGACTTGAGATAGGCACTGTTGAAGAGTAACTAGAGTAAATGAAAACTATATGCTTATGACACATAGTTACCTAAAGACACAAAAAAGTCATGATCTTTGATCTAAGAAAACTGCTCTTAAACTGGACAGTGATAAAATGTTGCACACAAACCCACACTGAGTCACTTGATCACACTGTCTTCCTTGCTTTTCATAGATAATGGCAGCCATAGATGTGAGGACTGTAGCGTGGTTAACCACTACCCCGGAATCTCTCTACCAGCTAATAACAATGAAACTGAGTCTCAGATCAAATTCTGAACTTTAAATTAATCTTTATTAGAAAGAAAGCACACGTGTACACACACACACACAGAGAGAGAGAGAGAGAGAGAGAGAGAGAGAGAGAGAGGAAGAGTGAGAGAGAGACAGACAGACAGACAACACAATCTTTAGGTTTGAGGAGCTACTCACTATCATTTTAGGTTATTTAATCATCATCTTGCATGAATAAAATAAGAATAATAACATAATGATGATGATTTACCATAGCTCCCAAAATTAAGGGAGCAGAATCATGCCAAGTTTAGGATGGGCATCAGAGTTCATGGCTAGACATAGATCTCTTTAATCCTACATCATCACCCTTATGAGAAAAAAAGATCCAGGCAAGGGAGCCATGTTACTAATATATTTTTAGTCAAGTCAACCTATGTTCCTTGACTTAATTTCTTACCACTTGGAGCTAATTTCTAATATTCATTAAGCTAATTAACATGTGTCTGATCTTTTTTATTTTTAAGAAAATCTGATGGGCTGTAGAGATGGCTCAGAAATTAAGAGCATATTCTGCTTTCACAAAGGACTCTGCTTCAGTTTCCAGGACCTACATAGCAGCTTACAACCCATAACTGCAGGCTCAGTGGCTCCACACAACCATGTGGTAATCTTATACACATGTGGGCAAAATATCATATATATAAAGTAAAAGTAAATAAATTATTTTTTAGTCCCATCTGAGATGCATTATGGCTTTTTGGTTTGCTTTATTTTCTTCTTTAAAAGCATAAGGAGGAACCAGTTCTGGAATATGGGATTCTTAGCTAGAATTCCAGCTCATCAATCCTCCTCAATAAAATTCAAACATTACATATGATGTGCATATTCTAGTGTATATTCAGATATCATAAGAATGAGGTAGACATGAAACACATTGGACTGTAGCTATTTGATAGAATGGAAAGAAGGGTGGAGGTACTAATTCCTTGGATTTAACATGAGATCACATTTATCACTAGCGTCCTTTGAGAAAAGAATGTGAGCACCACTGTAGGAATGTTTTCAAGATAAACTTCCAAAGACATGCAAATGGTTTTGCAAATAAATGATTCACATCAATCTCTCATAAATACTGAGGAAAGTGAAATCTTGACTCAGCAGCAAGGCTAAGATCAGAAGGCCAGCTTCCAGCACTCTCTGATAACTCGATATGTCACTAAGAGAAACTTAGAAACTCAAGAAACCTTGAGAGCTGAGTTGTGGCTTAGATGGTACCCCTCAACCAACAGGCACAGTTACTTCCTGGCTGAAGTAAGACCCACCCTCAAATCATTTGTATTCTAAGCTGTTGAATGGAGAAGGCATAACACTTCATAGCGGTGTTCTCCAAACAGTGTTATTGGTTATAAAAAAAATATTGGCATGAACTCTAGTGTCTTAAACAAGATGAAAAAGGCAAAATGAGGCACCCTTCAAGGATGTTCAGTGAATATTATCACTTGGGCCTGGGCAAGAGGCAGAGAAATCAGTTGCTTATCCAACAGTGAGCACATCAAGTGCACAAGTTGCAGAGCTGAGGTTATGGCTCATGTTGTCTAAGGTATTGGTTTTTCTCCCGGAAACAACCCATACTTTCTTAGAAATGAGTATGTCCTTCTGGAAAAGGCCCACCCATTGGATCCACTCTGCCCATGAGCACTAGAATAGAGATTTACTTACTTGTTTTAATTGTGTGTACATGTGTGTTTGTGTGTGGGTATGTGCAAGTGCCTACAGGATGCTGAAGGGGGTTCAGAGTCTCTGGAATGAGAGTTACAGGCAGCCGTGAGGCATCCTGTGTAGGTGCTGGGAACCAAACTTGAGCCCTCTGAAAGATGCTTTTAACCACTGTGCCAACTCTCCGGCCCTGAGAATCAGGTACTAAGTCAACAGGAGATTCCTAGAGAAAGGAGCTAAGGGAGCCACATTTGTTTATAGCAGTAAAAGGTTTTTTTTTAAATGCTACAAGTGTAACTTTAAGAAACTAGGGCTTTTCCAAAGAGACATTGTGGAAACAATGATTTTTTTTATAATAGTTGACTATCTTGCAAGATACTTGTCAGAGTGAGTGTGAAATAAAGAAGGGGTGGAGGAGGAAGGCAGAGGGTCCCTGAATCTGTTCAGTGAAAAGAGAGTTATTGAAATTATCTAAAATGAACCCTGCCACATGCTTAGAAGCAGAGGTCAGGGAAAGACACTCCTCAAGAAACATGAAAAAAAAAAAGGTATTAAGAGAGAAGAATGAAAGGCCTTGGTACATTTATTATCTGAAGCCAACAGGTAGCCACATCAGGATATACCGCATATACCACATTGGGTCATATGTGCGCTGCCCCTCACCTACAGAAACCCAACTCACTCCAGAAGTAGCCAGTTATCGTATCTGACATAGCGTCCTGTGTACGTGGAATAAACCCTGAAAGAGTCCGTAGCTAAAGCCTAAAGATTGTTCTTGCCTTGGTATTCACAAAAGCATCCCAGTACTACTTTAGGCTGCCCTGCATTTTAACTACTGGGTGTCTTGGAAGAGCCTCCGAAGCACCCCATCTGAAGTTTTTATAAGAATGAAACATAAATAGGTGGTATTTATCTATTAGGTCACCCTGAAAACAGATACAGTCAAACAAATAAAAAAGAACATGGGTGGAGTCTGGACGGCATGCAGGCATCTTAGCTACCTTGGCTGTTCCTTGTCCACCTGATGTATCTCAGAACCAGGCCCTCCATGTCTTTTTTATCTGTACACCCTTTGTTTACAGATTTTCTCTCTCCTGTATCCACATGCATTGATTCTTACTCCTAACGTCCAAAAAGAAATCAGCATCATCTTTATCTGCCTCCGAAACACATGTTGCTTTCCTATTGGGGAGATAAGCAATTTAAGGTTTCCTGCCTGGTTCTCAGTCAAAAAGCCAGTGTCTGATCCCTTGTGAGCCTTTCCACAGGACTAAGCCACGAGGTAAAGGCCACAAGGGCACATAAGCACTGCTCATCCACCTCCGGCAAAAGATCTCACAGCAAAGTATAATATCAAATTATTGAATTTGGGATTTCTTTGGATTTTGGGTTTTCTGCCAAGAAAAAGATTTGCAAGTCTCTAACAATTGTTTCCCTTTGATTTCTGTGCTCCTTTTTGAACCTGTATATATCTATCACGTCACTATTGATTTTGTGATATCTTGCTGTCTCTCGCAAATGTCAGGCTAAGTTACTTTTCCAAAAGATGCATAGCTAATATTTTTTCCACATAATTTCTTTTTCATAGGATGGTTCTTATCAATAAATTTAAATGCTTTTTGTATAGTGTTTGCCATATTTGATGAGCCATAAATAGTAAATGCATCATATACCAATGCCCAGAATAGAATAGTTACAGTATTTTGATGAAATCCTATTTTTAGATTATGAATTTCGAGATGAGTCTATAGTATCTTGTTTTAAAAAAAGACTAAAAAGACAGACAATTGAAATTTAAATATAGTAGACATTTTTTATTTAGGGAAACTTCTATGACCATTTTTAAGAAGCCATTCTAGTAAAATGACGTAATTGGCACGAAAGATAATAACTATCACTTTCTAATAGCAACCAAAGGAAATTTAGAAACTGTCTTTCTTTTTATGTGCTGCCATTTGATTGTTGTGACCACCTCTTCTGGCTGACATCTCAGCATTCAGCAAAAAAAGACTATTTCTCCATCACTCGTATCTAGGACAGTTTTCAGAACCTACAACCTGATATAGGACTAAGAAATCCACTATGATGAACATTTTGAAAAATTCCCCGAGCTTTGGAATGTTTGCAGAGTTCACGAAGGAATGAATTCAAAGTGCTGCCTCAGGAAAGGCACCAAGAATCCGCTCTTAGCTGTGGAGGGGCGGGAGCGGGGGCGCGGCGAGGGGGAGGGGACGAGGAGTGATAGGCACCAGGTGAGGACTGCAGTACTGCTCTGAAGGGCTTTGGAGAGGGCGGACCGCTGGGTGCTGTCCATGGTCCTGACTCGTAGTTGAGCCTGATACTGGGTGGCCCTTGTCAAACTTCTTCCGTGCAGTCTGAAGCAGATTAAGTGATGGTGGAGAGCTGAGGAGCCAGAAGCAGAGACACAACGACATAGGCAGAGGCCACCAGAAAGATGCCACAGAGAGCAAAGCACTGTCCCATACAGCTTACCCCACCCCAAGTCTGGGAAACCAGAAAACGAGGTCGCTCATTCTCCCAGCAATTCCACACCTTTAGATTCATTCCTCACTTGCCCACCACCGCCACCACCTTCCTGTCGCCTGTGCCTCCTAAGCTTACGCTCTCTGTGTTCTGGTGCCCTGGTATATCTGAAATGAGTGAAGTACCAGGCTGACTGGTGCTCACTGTCGGGAAGCCCACTATGTGTTCGTGAGGCAGCATGGCTTACAGGAATTTACAGCCACCATTCTGGACTCGCAGAGCATGTCCATTTCAGTTGGCCTGCAATCAAAGGAATCACAGATGGCCACATCTCAAGAGATTTAAGCCAAACAGTGTCACCCCTGCAGGGAAATGTGTAGTATCAAAACCTGGAGCAAATACCGTGTTGTTTCCCAACTCGTTTTTAAAAGGTTGGAGAGATGATACGCCCTTTTAAACATAAATATAAAATTATCTGGATTCTGGTGCCTCTTTCACATGGGCACCTGATTTCTACCACCTGGAACTCTATGAATCAATTTAAAGAAATCTTTCCCAGCAGTGCCCAGCAAATTTTCAGCACTTTTTAAGTAAAATGAACGTTTTAAAAAAGAGTCATACTTAGTTGAAGGTATGTACATTTAAAAAAAAAAAGCATGATCGAATGGCAATATTGTATCAATGGATGTATATTTGTAATATTTGTAAAATAAAAAAAATCCAAAACCTTACAATATGAATTTACATATGTTAATTTGCCTCTTCTAAGTTCTGTAAATTGCACTTTGGTGATACCTGATAAGTGAATGTTTCTCTTAAGTGAATAAAAATATCAAGTAAAATTGTTCTTTCCTCGATTGTCTCACCTTTTTCACTAAGCAGTGTATTCAGGAGTGTCTGAAACACTGTGATGTACAGAGCTGAGGTAAAGTCTGAGGAGGATCCACTTTCTTCAAAGAAACAAATTACTTGACTCAAAGCCCTTTTTCTCTAGTAATAAAGTCAGTTGTCAGAATATGCCAGAGTAACAATTACTAGCCCAGATGTTGCCCTTTTAGAATTGATGTGATCAAATTATCATGGAACTAGGAATGAAAATGCTTGTCTTCAGTTCCCGAGTCAGTGACTCACTTTACCTGTGTGAAAAGACATGAGTGACATCATGAAAGGGCATAAGTGACATCATGAAAGGGCATGAGTGACATCATGAAAGGGCATGAGTGACATCATGCATGACTTTGAATCTCCATTTTCTCACTGTTGAGTGCTGGATACAAGAGACATCTACAGTTTCACGGGATTTCCTTGGGGAATCAAAGAAATCAAGTACTACAACACTTTAAAGTGCTAATACATTGTAAAGATTCAATATGTTCTCAGTTCTCTGTCGGCCTGGAGCCCAGGGTCCATTTCTTCCCTTATGGGCATCCAGGCACTGATGTGTTCGGGTGCTGGGATGGAGGGGTAAAACACAGCCATTCTGGGAGGTCTGCAGGATCCAGGTCTGGCAGTGAGTGCCCAGCGCTAGAAAGCCTTCTCTGAGGCGGTCTTCAGTGAACCAGCTCTTTTAGTGTTGCAGCCCCTTTAGTGACACAGCTTTCCCAGTGACACAGCAACACAGCTTTCCCAGGATACAGCTCTCTTTTGGGGGGAATAAGGGTTATATAAGCCTTGGGCAAGTGGGTAGGAGTTTTAGGGGGAGTGAACAACATTAATTGGGGCCATGGTGCTGGAAGTTCTTCATTTACATGAAGAGGAAGTCCAGGTGCTAGACTCCCTGGAGGATTTCAAGGGTGGAGGCCACAGGACTATGTGTGCCGAGGCATGGACACTCAGAACAGCGAGGGAGCAATCCTTACTCCTGCCTGTCTTAAGATTAAATTTTTTGGTATTTGGACAGATCTAGACCTCACTCTACCTCTACACAGGTTTTCCCAGTCACATGGTCCACATTCCCCACAACCAGCCAAATCTTCAGCAGCAGATGAGGTATAGCAGTGACTGACAATGTCCTGTTGGACACTGATCCTAGTGGACACCAGACCATAAGATAAGCCTGCCTAAGGCTTCACTCGGTATGGAGTTCAGCCTAATGTTATCCCAACAGCATGTGTTGCTTCATCCAAAGATATAACCTTGGACACAAATATATTCATAAAGCGACATTTGCTAATGAAATTGCTAATGATTTTTCTCCCATTAGCATAGGAATGGACAATAACTAAAAATATACTGAATAGGGGCCTTCTATACTACCATTTGAAAGACTGAATAATATCTTTTGTTTCAAAGTATTCTTATCCTACACTGTATCTGAAATTCTACTACACATACCCTTTAATCCAGAGTAGGGATTTCCTCCATCTTTTTTTAGGCTCTATTTATTTAACATTAGTAAGAGTGATGCTCAACAGAAATTGAGGGAATGGCAAACCAATGACTAGCCCAACTTGAGACTCATCCCATGGGACAGACAGAGCCAACCCCTGTCACTATTAATGATACTCTGCTATGCTTGCAGACAGGACCTCAGCAAAACTGTCTTCTGAGAAGCTTAATCCAGCATCTGATAAAAATAGATGCAGAGACCAACAGGCAAACAGTAGGCTAAGCTGAGGGAGGAAGAACAGAGGGGATCAGAGGGGCCAAGGACTCCACACGAAGACCTACAAAGTAAACTAGCATGGGCCTAGGGGCCTAACAGAAGCTGAACCACCAACCACAGCATGCATGGGCTGGACCTAGACCCCTACACATACATAGCGGATGTGAAGCCTGGCCAACATGTGGGTCCCCTAACAATGGGAGTAGGGGCTGTCTCTGACATGGTTACCTGCCTTTGGATCCCTTTCCCCCAGCTGAGCTGTCTTATATGGCCTCAGTGGGAGAGGATATGTTTCATCCCGCTACTCCTTGAGATGCCAGAGTGGGTTGGTCCTCCTTGGGAGCCTCCTCTTCTCTAAAAAGTAGGAGAGGGTGGGAGAGAGATATGAGGGCAGAACTGGGAGGAGAGGAGGGAGACTCAAGTTAGGTGAGAACACATGATGTGCCAGGCAGAGGTGGAGGTGGGATGTAAAACAGACTGGGAAAAGAAGAATGGTTTCCTAAAGAGCTGTGTGTGTGTGTTGTGTTGTGTTGTGTTGTGTTGTGTTGTGTATGAATGCACATATGCATATGCATCTTCAAATGAATATGTGCACAAAAGCACTCAAGGACACGTGCATGTGCATAGGTAGGCACAGGTGGATGGTGACCGTCTTCTCTGGTTGTGAGCCACTTTAATTACTGAATCAGGGTCTCTCATTGAGAATCTGGTGCACACTGATTTAGCTAGTGTGCCAGCTTACCACACAGATCCTTTGCTCTACCTCCTAAGGACTGGAATTACAAATGGGCTGCTACTCTTGCCTAGCTTCTGTATGGTGCGGAGAACTAAAACTCCAGTCCTCATCCTTGCACAGCAAACACTGTGTCCATGGAGCCGTCTCCCCAGCCCTGAGCATCTCATTTGTTAAGCCTGATGGTACCCTTAGTGGAAAAGAATAATAAGAGGATAAAATTAGTAGTAGGAAATAAATACCATCTGAGGGCCCGGGCTGTAGTTCTGTGGCAGAGCTCTTGCCCAGCATGATTGAAGCCTTGAAGCCCAGTGCCAGAAACGAGCTCTGAGCTATGGAAATGCTGGGTGGTTAAGATCACTGGCTCCTTTCAGAGGACCAAGTTTGAACTCCCAGCAGCTCGTGACCATGTGTGGTTCTATTTCCAGGGCATCCGATGCCCTCTGCCCACCACTGAGAGCACATAGCATGCAGGTGATGCACATAGCATGCAGGTGATGCATAGCAACATGTGTGGGCAAACCCCTGCTCCCATGTACTAAAAGTAGATAATAAAATAAAATAATAAACACAGATTTTTTTCTAACACTGGGCATGATGGCTCACATGTATAATCCAACGCTAAAGAAGCTGAGACAGAATTGTCACAAATTTTAGTGTCAGCCTGTCTCAAAAAAAAAATGGATGTTTGAAAGTGTGGCTGAGAGGTAGTCAAGACACTCTCAGGTGCATCTGAGGTCACCCTATTGGCATTACTATGTTCCAAAAACTTGAACATCAGCTGGTAACAGGAATTGTTTTTCATCTGCAGGACAGAACGGTCTCTGAACTAATTTGTATTATCTTCCAGAAGTGACTTTCAATACTGCTACCCACTGCTTGATATCGCTTACAGAAGAACCCTTTTTATGGTGAAAAATAATATCTATCGTGTTTGGAAATGAGTGATCAGGGTCTTGGTAACCCCTTTAAATGTAATGGTTCTACATATGTGCTGAAAGCATCCCTCAAGCCAGTCAAGCCCTGCTGGCCCTAGCCTGGAGCAGAGCATCTTCCTGGTAGCATTTTTCTTTCTTGTTGAGATTTTTTTTGAGCACAGAACATGAAGTTTATGATAGATTGTCTTAGTAAAAGGTTCCAGCTAAATGTCCGTTCCCAAGGAAAGGAAGTAGAGTCTCTTCCAGTCTTAAAATGTGGTCAGTCCACATGAAGGTTGAAGGACAAAATGGCCACAGCAATGGGTGTTAAGCCCTGTGATTGATCACACCTTTGTCTGCTTTGGAGCCATTAAATCAAGCTCCCTTGGTTGAGTTTTACACGGTGACAGAAATACACTCTTTCCAGTGGGGTTCAGAAATCCACCACCCTTAAAGGGCCAGCTTTACAGAAAAGACACACTAAAGATGAAATAGGAAGGAGTGGGCAGCTCAGCTGACATCACCCTTGCCCAGCATGAATGAATGAAGCTCTAGGTTAGATTCCCCAATACCACATACACTGGTATGATGGTGCAAGCCTGTAATCCCAGTGCTTAAGAGGTAGAACCATGTGGAAGATCAGAAATTCAGTGTCAGCCTTGGCTGTAGATTGAATTTGAGGCAAGCCTTGGCCAGAGCCCTTGTCTCAGCAAGAAAGAAGATGAAGCATGAATAGAGTTAGAGATGACAATGACGATGATAACAATGGCCAACTACTGATAGATCTCAAAGCAGTCACACTCAGTCCCCTGTCCCTTCATTTTTTTTTTTTTTTTTTTTTTTGGTTTTTGAGACAGGGTCTCTCTGTGTACCTTGGCTGCCCTGGACTCACTTTGTAGACCAGGCTGGCCTTGAACTCACAGCGATCTGCCTGCCTCTGCCTCCCAAGTGCTGGGTATCCCTTCATTTTAAAAAGTTGCTTGACTAAACTAGAAAGAATTTTAGTGGTATGTCTGGCTGTGTGAGAATGTTTGTATGGGCACAATGCATGTATGTGTGCATACCTGTGGAATTCAGAAATCAAGCTTAGGCATCATTTTTAGTAACTGTACACTTTGGTTTTGAGACAGAGTTTCTCTCTAGCCTGGAACTCTCCAGGAGATTTAGCCTGGCTGGCCAGTGAGTGCAGTGGTCCATACATCTCTGCCTCCCCACTGATAGATTTATAAGCATATGCCACCACTGCCTGGCTTTTGTTTTTATGTGTTGCTCAGGATTGAACTCAGGTCTTCATGCTTACAGGGCAAGCACTGTACTGAATGAGTTACCCCAGGCCCTAATATTGGTGTTTTTAAACACAGCCTGCTTATGTGCTCAGAACTCCGGGTGGCTACAGAATTTGGACAGATTCTGGAACACAGGTAGATCTGACCTGAGGTCACTGGCCTGATCCACTGGAAGGGTTCCCTGACCCCTGAAGGTGAGGGGTCTCAACCTATACCCACTCACCAACAAGCCATTCTCAACAGCCAGTGGTTGACACCAGAAACTACCATCCACAAAAGCCAAAATAATACAGCGTATCCAGAACCCAGTTATCCCAATTCAATCAGCCCTGGGCACTCTAACAAAACTGAAACACAAGAGAATAACCTCGAATCTTTCCTTATGAAGACTATAATGGAAGAAATGAATAAAATCCATAAAGAAATACAGGAAGATACAGCCAAACAGATTAAGGACCTTAGAAAGGCCATGACAGAGGCCTATAGAGAGGAAATTAAGAAATCACTGGAAGAAATTCAGGAAAATACAAACAATCCAGTAAAGAAAATCAATAAAACAGTACAAGATCTGAAGATGAAAATGGAAACAATAATATAAGTACAAACTGAGGAAAGCCTGAAAAGAGAGAACTTAGAGACGAAAAGAGGGACTGAAAAGGTAAGCATGCCAACAGAATATACAAGTTGGAAGAAAGGATCTCAGATGTAGAAGATACAACAGAAGAATTTGATGCAACCATCAAAGAAAATGTTAAATCTAAAACATCCAAGAAATCAAGGACACCATGAAAGGATGAAACCTAAGAATAGTAAGAATTGAGGAAAGAGAAGATGCCTGGCTTCAAGCCACAGAAAATATTTTCCATAAAATCATAGAAGAAAATGTCCCCAATTGAAAGAAAGAGATGCATATAAACATATAAGTGGCCTACAGTACACCAAATAGAGTAGATCAGAAAAGAAAATCCTCCCACCACAAAATAATCAAAAAACAAAATGTACAGAACAAAGAAAAATATTAAAAGAAGCAAGGGAAAAAGGTCAAGTGACATACAATGGAAAACTCATCAGAATCACTCCCTACTTTTCATCAGAGACCATAAAAGCCAGACGGACCTGGGCAGAGGTCTTGAAAACCCTAAGAGGGGCCAGAGAAATATCTCAGAGGTTAAGAGCATTACCTGCTCTTCTAAAAGTCCTGAGTTCAATTCCAAGCAACCACATGGTGGCTCACAACCATCTATAATGGGATCTGGTACCTTGTTCTGGTGTGCAGGTATATATTCAAGCAAAACACTGTATACATAATAATAAATAAATAAATATTTTTTAAAGAAAGAAAGAAAAGAAAAGAAAATCCTGAGACCACAGATACCAGTCCCAACTACTATACCCAGCAAAACTTTCAATAACCATAGATGCAGAAAGCAAGATAGTCCATGACAAAAAAGTTTCAACAGTACCCACTTACAAATCCAGCCCTAGAGAAGATAGTAGAAGGAAAACCCCAAACCAAAGAGGCTAACCACACCCAGGAAAACACAGGGAATAAATAACTTCTCTTTAGCAAAACAAAAACCAGAGAAACACATTACAGCAACCAACATAACAATCAAAGGACCTAACAGTCACTGGTCATTAATATCTCTCAATATCAATGGTTTCAACTCTCCAATAAAAAGACACAGGATAACAAGATAACCACCCAACATTCTTCTACATTCAAGAAACACATCTCAGTGACAAAGATAGACATTATGTCAGGGTAAAAGGCTGGGAAAAGGTCTTCCAAGCAAATAGGCACAAGAAGCAAGCTGGAGTAACCATTCTAATATCTAATAAAATAGATTTTCAACCAAAATTAATCAAAAGATATGAGTAAGGACACTTCATACTCATCAAAGGAAAATTCAATCAAAATGACATCACAATTCTGAACAGCTATGCCCTAAATACAAAGGCCCCCACATTTGTAAAAGAAACATTAATAAAGCTTAAACTACACATCAATCCCCATACATTAATAGTGTGAGAATTCAACACCCCTCCATCATCAAAGGATAGAACAACAAAACAGAAGCTAAACTGATAAATAATGACACTAACAAAGGTCATGAATCAAATGGACCTAACAGATATCTACTGAACTTTTCATCCAAACACAAAAGATTATACCTTCTTCCCAGACCCTCATGGAACCTTCTCCAAAATTAACTATATAGTAGGTCACAAAGCAAGCTTCAACAAATACAAATACAAAAAGACTAAAAGAATACTTTGTATGCTATTATACCACCATGAACTAAAGCTAGACCCCAACAACAGAAACAACAAAAAGCCTACACACACATAGAAACTGAAAAACTCTCTATTCAATAACAACTGGGTCAGGGAAGAAATAAAGAAATTAGAGACTTCCTAAAAGTATATGAAGATACAACATACCCAAATTTGTGGGACACATTGAAAGTGGTGCTAAGAGGAAAGTTCATAGCACTAAGTGCCTTCATAAAGAGATTGGAAACATCTCATACAGGCAGCATAATGACACATCTGGAAGCCCTAGGGGGGAAAAAAGAAGCAGAAATAACCAAGAAGAGTAGATGGCTGGAAATAATCAAACTCAAAGCTGAAATCAATAAAATAGAAACAGAACAATTCAAAGAACTGAAGAAAACAAGAGCTGGTTCTTTGAGAAAATCAACAAGATAGACAAATCCTAGGCCAAACTGATTAAAAGGCAAGGAGACACTATCCAAATCAACAAAATCAGAAATTAAAAAGGGAGACATAACAACAGACACTGAAGAAACAGGATGTAAATAGATCCTTATTTACCTGCACAAAACTAAAGTCAAATGGATTAAAGACCTCAACATAAAATCAGACCCATTAAATCTGTTAGAAGAAAAAGTGGGGAAGAGCCTTGAACTCATTGGCACAGCAGACAACTTCCTGAACAAAACACCAATAGTTCAGGCTCTTAGGTCAACAATTAATAAATGAGACTTCATGAACCGAAAAGCTTCTATAAGACAAAGGACACTGCCAACAGAACAAATTGACAGCCTACAGACTGGGAAAGGATCTTCACCAACCCTATATCAAATAAAGGGCTAATATCCAAAATATATAAAGAATTCAAGACATTAAACACCACCAAATCTAATAACCCAATTAAAATTGGGGTACAGAGCTAAACAGAAAACTCTCAACAGAGGAATATCAAATGGCTGAGAAACACTGAAAGAAATGCTCAAGATCTTTATTCATCAGAGGAATGCAAACCAAAACGACTCTGAGATCCCCATCTTACACCTATCAGAATAGTTAAGATCAAAATCTCAAGTGACAGCACATGCTGATGAGGATGTGGAGAAAAGGAAACACTCCTCCATTGCTGGTGAGAATGCAAACTTGTACAACCACTTTGGGAATCAATCTGTCACTTTCTCAGAAAAGTGGGAATAGTGATATTTTAAGACCCAGCTAAACCACTCCTGGGCATGTATACCCTAAAGATACATACAACAAGGAAATTTGTTCAACTATGTTCATAGCAGCTTTATTCATAATAGCCAGAATCTGGAAACAACCTGAATGTCCTTCAAACAAAAAAAAATGATTGGCACATTTACACAATGGAATACTACTATGCCATTAAAAACAAGGAAATAAAAAAAAAAAAACCCCAAGGAAATCTTGAAATTTGCAGGCAAATGGATAGAACTAGAAACGATCATCCTGAGGGAGGTGACCCAGACCCAGAAAGACATGCATGGTATACACTCATAAGTGAATATTAACCCAACATAGATGTCCTCTGAAAGACTCCACCCAGTGGGGGATTGGGACAGAGTCACAATTGGACTCTGGGCAGAGCGAAGAGAGGTATGGAAGAGTGGGGGGATGGAAGGACTCAGAGGGTTCTGGAGCCCCACAGGGAGACCACCAAGGCCAGTGGATCTGGACTCAGGGGGACCTGCACAAACTGTTGCATCAACCAAGGACAGTACATACAAAGAACTAGGAATCCCTTTCAGATATCACCAATGGACAGCTCATTCTCCACGGCTGTCAGGAAAGCAGGGACTGCCTCTGACATGAATTCTGGTACCCATGATTTGATCTCTTCCCCTTGGCCGGGAGGCCCTTGAGAGCACACAGAGGAAGGGGATGCAGGCTATCCAGATGAGACCTGACAGGCTATTGGTCAGAAGGTGGGGAAGGAGGGACCCCCTGTCAGAGGTCTAGGGAAGGGGAACAAGGCAGAAGAGGGAAGGAGAGGGGGAACCAGAAGACACAAATGAAGGGATAACAATCGGCATGTTATATGAATAAATTATTTTTAAAGACTATTTTTTTAAAACTACAGGATAGAGAGGCAATCATTGGCTTAGTCTTGAATTCCACAAATATAAAAATTATTTCTATCAGAACACCATTAATGGACACCTCAATAAATAACTTATTAAAACCAAAAAGAATAATAAGAGTACAAAGACTTAGAACAATTAATAGCCAAGAGAACATATGTTAGGATTGAGGCAAAGTTCTTATTAGACATTTTGACATAGTAAAGTAAGGTGAGAATGTAAGACCATGAAGACAGAAAATGTAAGTGGTTCCTGAAGAGACTGCATAGCATTCGACTACAAGAGAATGAGGCTTTCTGCTCAAGTGACTAAACAGACTGGAAGAAAGAGACTCCTTCACTTCTACATGAACACAAGGTCCCAGCAACCAACCTAAAATCCAGCACTAGGGCACCTCTAAATGACAGGCGTGCCCCCCACACACTAATATGGCTCCTAAGGAGCCCTCACACAATTTCTCAAGCCAGTAGTCTGGGATACTTCTGCAAATATTTATCTGGCATGACAAGAAAAACCTCACCCTACCTCGGAATATCAAGTGTAGGGAGCTGCTCTTCGCAAATTAGCATGTATGGCAGGAGTCTAGGAACAAAGCTCGGCTCCACTAGACGCCCGTTCGAACCTTTGCTCAGGAAATGTGCCCCCTGCCTTTCCTAGGCCCGCTTGTTTCCTAACCTTCTTGTCCTCACAGGCCCTGAGCTCGGCATTCTTTCTGGCTGGAGTCTCCCTTTGAAGGAAATCAGTCTGGCTCCTTGCGGCATAAATTTAACCCAGCTATTAAGCCTCTTTGCATAAATATCAAAGACTGGTGTCTTGAAATTTTCTGTTGCCTAGGAAGAACTATTTGCATTTCAAAAGAACCTGAAAGATCACTTGTGAAGACAGGGGCTACTTTATGCATGGCGTGCTCTATTATCAAGTCCATATCATGTCCATCCATCCAGAAGAAAGGTAAAAAAAAAAAAAAAAAAAGCCCCTAGACTGAGATCCATGGACAGTTTTCCCCTAAAGTGAGTGAGTGAGTGTTGTACAGAATCAGGCTGCAGTGAGTCCCTTTGTTGCTTTCCTTGCCCCTTGCCAGTTGTTTGTGTGAGTTGTTCCCTTGCAGTGAGCAGAAGATAACTTTACAGAGACTGACTGGTATCACAGAAGACCTCTGTGCTTTCAGCAAGTCTCTCTACTCTCTGCTCCTCCGTTTCTTTGTCTTTTAAAAGGATGATAACAGCTGTATTGAAGGGCCAATAGGATAAGTGAATGAGATGAGGGTCTAGAAGACAAAGTAAGCAATAAATAAATAATAGTAATGATGGAGTTACAGTCAAGGCAGATGCCTTTTTCCACTTTCTGTTCTCCAGGATGACCCCCATTCTCCCATCATTAAAGAACAACACCTGGCCATTGGTAGAGACTCAAGGTAATCACCATAGCAACCCTTATCTCTCCCAAACTCCTTTTTTCCCAAGACACAGTTTCTCTGTATAGCCTTGGCTATCCTGGACTCTGTAGACCAGACTGGCCTCGAACTCACAGAGATCAGCCTGCCTCTGCCTCCCAAGTGCTGGGATTAAAGGCATGCACCACTATGTGTGGCCAAACTCTTTAATAAGTAAATATTTATTGAGTCTTGCTGTGAGCAAATGACAGGACTGAGTCCTTGGAGATAACATAAAGCATAGGTGCTGCCCTATAGGTTAGCTTTAACTGTTAACCTGACCTGGAATCACTGGGGAAGAGGGTATCAACTGAAGAATTACCTGCATCATATTATCATGTGGGCATCTTGGTGGTGGATTGTCTTAATTGTGAGACCTGATGTAAGATTGCCCAAAGTATTTTTGACAGCACCACTCCCAGGGCTGATAACCCTGAACTGTATTTAAAAAGCAACTTGTAGGGGCTGAAGAAATAGCTTAGCAGCTAAGAGAATTAGCTGCTCTTCTAGAGAACCTGTGTTCAATTTCCCAGCATCCAAATGGTAACTCACAACCACCTATAAATCCATCCCGGAGGATATGGTGTCCTCTGGTGGCTCCCTTAGGCATCACAGTGCACAGTGCATAGACATACATGAAGGCAAAGCAGCCAGTCATATGCTTTTTTTTTTTAATTTTTAAAAGAAATCAGAAAATTTGCTACCCTGCCTGCCTGCCAGCCAGCAAGAATACATCCTCCACGATTCCTGACACACATTTTTTTTTCAAAACAGGGTTTCTATGTATATCAGCCCTGGCTGTCCTAAACTTGCTTTGTAGACCAGGCTAGCCTCGAACTCACAGAATCCACCTGCCTCTGCCTCCTGAGTGCTGGGATTAAAGGCGTGCACCGCCACCACCACGCCCGGCTTCCTGCCACACTTTGTCAGCTATGGAGTGAGTTCCTTGATCAGAAGGAAGGCTGCGGGAAACAGCTCATGGGCCCCGTCTTCAAGTTGCTGCCTTGGTTTTCCTTATTGTTGGACCAGGAATTTTGAGCCACATAAGCCTTTTCCTCCCTCATGCTGCTTTTGGCCATGATGTTTTATCACAGCAAGAAAACTAAAGCAACAGCAGGTAGTTCTTGATATCTGGTATCACGGAGTTGACAGATCTGTTGATTAAACAGAACTTGAAAGCATAAAGAAATTTAATAGTGAGTGCAGCATAGAAGTCATATGGAAAAGCATAATAGCTCAGTGATAATGTGGAACGTGTAGCAAATAAGAATAAAAGAAAATCACCAGAGCACTTCAAGCAAGAACAGACTGGAGCAGTGAGTGACAGGTGGTATTTTGAGGGGAAACTAAGGAGACAAAGGTATGTGGAAGAATGTGGAGTCAGAGACATGGAAACTGATAGCAGGAGAAAATAAACGGAGAGAAGCAAAATACAGTGGCTTTCATTTTTAATTATCACACAAAGTAATAGGTTTCACTCACTATGGAAAGAAGAAAGAACTGAGAAGTGCAGGGCCTCAGCATGACTACAGAAAGCATATACAATAGCACTCAGAACCCAAATTCTTGCCACATGTTAGCTGTCACTGTGAATGAAAAGTCTTGAGACAAAGCTGTTCCTTCCACCAAACCTTCTACAAGGCTTAGCTGATGAGGACGTCGATGGCCATGGAGACATTGGAACATTGCAAGTCAAGAGCTTAATTACAATTTACCTTGGGTTATCGTCAGTCCTGTTAATAACTATTCTTTGGATGCCTCTATTTCTAATCTAACATCCTAATAACTAAGAGGTAAAAATATTTTTGGAATGTATTAACAGTTTCCACCAACAAAAGGTCAAGGGTTATCACCAGCCAGCATCTGAGGCTAATAGCAGAGATTATCCTGATTGGCTTTTGCCTTCCACCAGTGCATATGAGAAGTGCCTTAATGCTTTCTCAGAAAATTGGGAATCTACCTCAAGACTCAGCTATACCACTCCTGGGCATATAGCTGAAAGATGCTCCAGCACACAACAAGGACGTTCGCTCAACTGTGTTCATAGCAGCTTTATTCATAGTAGCCAGAACCTGGAAACAGCCTAGATGTCCCTCAACTGAAGAATGGATAAAGAAACTGGTACATTTACACTATGGAATACTACTCAGCTATTAAAAACAAGGAAATCTTGAAATTTGCAGGCAAATGGATGGAGCTAGAAACAATCATCCTGAGTGAGGTAACGCATACCCAGGAAGACATGCATGGTATATACTCACTTATAAGTGGCTATTAGCCCAACATAGATCTCCACTGAGAGACTCCACCCAGCAGGGAATCAGAACAGATACTGGGACTGGAAGCTGGACTCTGGGCAGTGCTGAGAGTTGTAGGGAAGAGTTGGGGGATGGAGGGTCCTGGAAGGATCTGGAAACAGGGGTCTGCACAAACTGAGGCACCAACCAAGGACAATGCATGTGGAGAACGAAGCACCCCAGTTCAGAGGTAGCAGATAAACAGCTGATTCTCCATGTGTGGGGGCAGGACTGCTGCTGAACCTCTGTCATGCACTCTGGCGCCCACGATTTGGTCACTGCCCCTTGGCAAGACTGCCTTGTGGGCACACGGAGGAAAGGCATGCACGCTATCCTGATGGGACCTGATAGGCTGTGGCCAGAGAGTGGGGTAGGAAGGCCGCCCCCATCAGAGGTCTAGGGGAGGGGAATAGGGCAGAAGAGGGAGGGAAGATAAGAGGGAGGGGATAACAGTTGGGATGTAATGTAAATACATTATAATAAAATGTACATTAAAAGTAGAAGTGCCTTGATTCGTGATTTTCTTTGTTCTGTCATTCCTTAAACTTTTACCACACTGGGACACAGAACTTGAATGTGCTCCCAGGCCATTGTCATTTATGAGAGAATCAATTATCTCTTATCCCTTTTAAAGTGAGATATCGACAGTGGCGTTGTTGTTGTTGTTTTCACTTGAGAGATGGAAAATTTTAAAGGAAAATGTTTTGCTGGAAATCTGTTAATTGACCCAACATTATTAGACATTAGGAGAAAACTGTGCCTTGTGCCAGATTCGTATTATTCCTGCTTTGAGAAGACTGTGTGTCAAAACGTATCCCTTAGTCCCTGGAAGACATTAAGCTGTGGTCCAAATCTAAGAGCACTGCTAAAGGACCTAAATACACCAGAAAACTTTATTATAGCTTGGCAGCGGTGGCACAAGCCTTTAGGCTCATAACTTGGGAGGCGGAGGCCAGGTGGAACTCTGAGTTTGAGGCCAGCCTGGTCCTCACAATGAGTTCCAGGACATCCAGGCTACACAGAGAAACCCTGTCTCAAAAACAAACGAACAAAACTTTATTATACTTGAAATCTCATAGGTCCTACCACAGAGGTAATTATATTTGGATGGTTTCTGGTGTTACTCACAACAGCAAAGAAGTGGGGCCAATTCAGTCACCCAACAACAGAAAAATGGGTAATGAAACCGTAGTGCGTATATAAGGAAGGGAAACAGCATTAAACAAGGCTCAGATCCAGGCCTCTGCGTTGGCACACTCCAACATCTGCCCGATCTACGAACTGCTGGGACACATGAAGGGGCCAGCCCAGCAGATGCAAAGCCACAGGATCTTCTTGACACATGGCAACAACATGACATCCAAGAGGAGTCCCAGTGAGGATACAGTGTTGATGGTGAAGCAGAAGCCAGAGGCCTCAAACCAGACCAATGACTCATTGCAACGAAGACATGCAAGCAAAGAACCAAGAGCAATAGGGAATACTGTGGGAAACACTGTAGCACACTTGGGCCAGCAGGTAGGGCCACAAACACTTTCACCAGCTGAGCATCTAGCTGGCCAAAAACCTAGCCATCTTACACTGGAGAAACATGATGGTTAGAAAATCATCAACTAAGGCTGCCTCTGCCACTGGTAAGTCTAAAATTATCCCAATTTTATAATAATAAATAAAAACAAGAGCTTAGCAAATTTACCTATTAAAATCAGCCCAGAAATCAACTGCTTTTCTTTCTTTGGGCAACATACAGAAATATTTTCAACTTAAAAAAAAAATCATGTGAGTGTTTGTGTCTATGTGAAGTATTGTGTGAGCAAAGTGTCAGAAGAGGTCAGGAGAGGGCATCAGAGCTTGTAGAGGTGGAGTCACAGGCAGTGTGAGCCTCATCGGAGCCTGTGGAGGTGGGGTCACAGGCAGTGTGAGCCTCATCGGAGCCTGTGGAGGTGGAGTCACAGACAGTGTGAGCCTCATCGGAGCCTGTGGAGGTGGAGTCACAGGCAGTGTGAGCCTCATCAGAGCCTGTGGAGGTGGAGTCACAGGCAGTGTGAGCCTCGCAGGAGCCCGTGGAGGTGAGTCACAGGCAGTGTGAGCCTCATCGGAGCCTGTGGAGGTGGAGTCACAGGCAGTGTGAGCTGCGTCAGAGCCCGTGGAGGTGGAGTCACAGACAGTGTGAGCCACCTAACGTGGGCACTGGGAACCAAACCAAGGTCCACTGCAAGAGCAGTGCATGCTCTTAACTGCTGAGGCCATCTCTCCAGCCCCAATAGTTTCAACTTCTAGGAGGGGATGACTTTGAGCTGCTTGTTCTCGGGCCCCCACTCTCCAGGCGTGCACCACCATCCCTGGATTTTTTTTACAACTTCATGAAGAGAAATATAGCATATTCAAAAATAAAAAGACCTAAATAAGTGAAGAATTTTTCTGAAATTAACATATTGGAATGTACATTATTTTAAAATGTCAATACCATCCAAATTGATGTCTGGGCTCAGTGGAATGCCAATCAAAACTCATTCCCAATAATCTCTATTTATTTTTTTAAATTCTAGAAATTGTTCCACTGGGTATCCAGGTTCATAATAAAGTTCAATTAATTAAGATATTGACAATTTCACAGTGAAATAGAATAAAAAGCTTGGGGCCAAGATATATGGACACTTGATAAATCTCCCAGACGCTGGTACAGTTGACTATTTTATATAAGAAAAAAGAAAAGGGGGCAGCTGGAGAGATAGCTCAGTGGTTAACAGCACTGGCTGCTCTTCCAAAGGACTTGGGTTCAATTCCCTGCACCCACCTGGCAGTTCACAACTGTCTAAAACTCCAAGATCTGACACACACCAATGCACATAAAATTAAATAAAATAAATTTTAAAAAGAAAGAAAAGAAAATGTATTACATCCACCTTCCCATCAGACATTAAAATTAACTCCTATTTATGTTAGTCAAGTTTCCATTACTATGATAAACACTTGAGCTAATCAACTTACAAATAAAAAAGATTTATTTAGGCTCATAGTTTTGTAGATTTTAGAGTATAATTTATTTTGCCTTGTAGGTTGGAGGTCTACACCAAGGTCGCTCATCATGATCCAAGTACACAGCAAGCCAAAGCCTTTCACCTCATGTCTGGAAGAGGAAAGCAAGTGAGGTGAAATCTAAGGTCTCCCAGACCCTCCAAACACATGCCCTCAATGACCTAAATAAAGGCTTTCCAGAAGGCTCAACATCCTCAAAGTCGCACCTCCCAAGTGCCACCATGCCACCGTGAGGACCAAGCCTTTAACATATAAGTCTTTGAGGGAGACTCAAGATCCAAAAACAGGGGTTAGAGAGACGGCTTAGCAGTTAAGAGCACTGGTTGCTCTTCCAGGGTACCTAGGCTCTCACTCCCAGCACCCACAGGCTCACTGGGCTCACCACTATCCATTGCCCCAGTTCCCGAGGGTTTAGCTCCCTCTTCTGGCCTCCATGGGCACTGATGAATATAGTGCACAGACATACGTGCCAGCAAAACCACCTATACACTTAGAACAAAAATAAATTAGTTTTTTTTATTTTAAAGACCTAAAACTAGCTCACCATGTATTGAATGTGAAATACTTTATAAGATTAGTTTAAAAACTATATAGAGCTTTACCTAGGGAAGGATTTTATAGATAAGATACAAAAAGATTGGTAAACTTGTCTAGATTAAGTTTTAAACCTCTAGAATGGAAGGTATGGGCAACCTATACACTTGACAAAATGTCACTTAATTATTCAAGGAAAAAACACAACCCCAACAAAAAAATGAAACAGTAAGATACTTCCTAACAGGAAAGATAAACAATCATCAAAGATCTGCCAAACCTCAGTGATGAAGAAAAGACAAATTCCAAAACCACAATTAAATCTAATTATACATTAAACAGGTGTCACACACCTTTAATCCCAGCACTCAGAAGTCAGAGATGGGCAAATCTCTGTGAGTTTGAGCACAGCCTGGTCTACAAAGAGAGTCCAGGACACGCAGGGCTCTGTGTAACAGAGAAACCTTGTCTCAAAAACCCAAAAAAAACAAAAAAAAAAAGCAAAACTACTGCCAGATATGGTGGTACACACCTGTAATCCCAGCACTCTGGGAGGCAGAGGCAGTTGGATTGAAAAACAAAACAAAACAAAATTTAAAGCTTGAAAGTGCCAAGCATTGATGAAATGTCAGATATGAGATAGTTTTCATATATGGCTAGTGGAATCCAAGTGGGTGGAATTTTTCACATAATTCTCAAGACCAGCTGCCCACTATTCCTAGTGTAAAATGAAAAGCAATGGTCCCTGCTGATAGCACAGAGTTAAAGACAGCAATACAGGTTTACCATGCTCCTATGTGTGGTCCCATACCCAAGTACATTTGGGAAGGGCAAATTAGGAGGGGAAGGAGAGGGAGAAGGAAGACGGAGAATGAGGAAGAGGAAAAGGAGAAGGAGAAGAACAGGAGGAGGAGGAAAAAGAGGAGGAGGAGGAAGAAGAAGAGGAGGAGGAAGAGGAAGAGGAAGAAGAAGGAGAAGAATTATGCCTTTCCACTGCAGCATAAAGTCTAGAGGAGAAAGAGCGAGGGGGTCTATGGGAGAAGTTGGGGGTGACATGTGATGGATCTGATCATATTCCATTATATGCATGTATAAGATTTTCACAGAAGAAAAATTTTAAAAATAAAGCTAAGGCCAGCAAGATGGCTCCGTAGGTAAGGATACTTGCTAACAAGCCTGATGGCCTGAGATGGATCCCTGGTACCCATGCGGAGGAATAAGGGAACTGGCTCCCAAAGGTATACATCTTTTACGTGCACAGCACAACAAGTGCCTGCACATACACTGAAGACAATAATGATAACATTTTAATAATTAAAATAAAAATGGCAGTAGCAGCAGAACAATAAGTCAAGCGTCGAGAGAGGCCAGGTCACATAGTCTGAGCACTTCCTTCTGAATCTTCTGGAAACTTTCATCTCTCAGGGTGATACTGATACCTACTCAGGCATCACACTGTGATCAGCGTCAGCCACAGTCCCACTGAGCTCTACAGTTTCCCAGCATCCTGGAACACTGGCCAGTGAAGAAAGCAGCCTTGTAGGGGATGTTTGGCCTTTTCCATATTATTTTATTAAAATATAAAATAGGAAAGGAGAATATAAAACACGCTTTGTTCAAAAATGACATGAAGAACACCTAATACTTCGGATGCCAATTATCTTTAATTAAAATATATGTATATAATAATACTTATCATTTAAGATAGTACCTACCACACTTTAAGAATAACTCTCAAGATGACTGTCCTGCTTAAGACAGCAGTTCTGCTTTTCTCTAAACAAAAGAGAAAATAATAACAAATTTGGAGAGACCTGAGTTAAATATGCTGAGATTTTTATTGCACAGTTAAGTATAACTTAGAAAAAAATCCATTTATGTTAGTGAATTTTTCCCAATAAAAGCAAAAAAAGAAAACAAAACAAAAACAAAAAAAAAAAAAAAAAAAAAGACAGCAGTTCTGGATTCTGTCCACGTGCGGACTCCTCCACATGAAATCTGATTAGGGTCTTAGTGTGCTTTCTGTTGTTGACAAACACCACAACCAAAACCAACTCGGTGCTTATAGTTTATGGTCCATCCTGAAAGTCAGGGCAGGAACTCAAGGCAGAAAGTTGGAGGCAGAGACCACGCAGGAACGCTGCTTTGTTGGCTTGTTCCCTGTGGCTTGTTTCTTTTGGGACCGCCTGCTCTAAGGTGGCATCCCAGAGTGGTCTGGGCCCTTGCACAAAAGTTATTAATCAAGAAAATGTCCCTAGGCTCACCTACAGACTAATCTGACAGGGGTATTTTCTCATTTAAAATTTCCTCTTCCCAGATATGTCTAGGCTTGTGTCGAGCTGACAAGATACTAGCCAGGACACCTGGGAAATCTAATCAGCCAGCCTGTCAATTGATTTCTTCTCATACAAATGAATCAATTAATATATTCAGAAGATGGTAAAGTGCTCAGTTCTGTACTTGGCCTCAAAGTGATCGGTCAACATGCATTAATGACGTCTGGTGAGTTGACACAAGGACCTTCTTTTGGTGTGCTGCATCCTAACGCACCTGTGCGCGCTCTTCTAAGCAACTTCATCTTGGTATGGCGGCCACCAGAGCAGCACAGCCAGGAGAATTCTGGCAGTACTTCTGAATTCTGCATGGCGTGCCCTGAACAAGGGAGAATTCATGACGAGCTCGTAAAGATGTTCGTGCTAAGAACAGCTGGAGACATAATTGTGTCCATCACGACCCCGCAGCAACAGGGATGCTTTAGTCCTCCTGTTCCACCACCAGGGACAGTGGGGTCACAGCTTGGGGATGCTTGTACCCTGCACCACCCACAGAATTGCTCCTGGTCCCACCAGTCTGACAAAAAAAAAAAAAAAGAAAAGAAAAGAAAAAATCACCACGTACCACTCCACAGCTGACTCCACATTGAGTCATTTTTCAAAATAAAGCAAAGTGTCAGGCAGGTTTCCGAAATTCCCTCACAGGCCTGGCAAGCAATGGCCCCAGGGGCTCCCAAGGTGTGGGGAGGAGGCCAGATCCAGGGACGTGGACAAGCACAGCCAGGACATTGTGAAGGTTGAAATTAATCACCAGATGGCCCCAGAAGCTCATTCTCCACACACCACCAACAGGAGTGGAATTTCTCATGCAATCCCAGGAAGCAAAAAACAAATGAGCACTTGAAGTAGCTTGAGGGTTTCATGGAAAGGAATTAAGCACCTCCGATACCCGAGGTCCTGTGCTCCTTGCTGGGAGGTGGAGATGGATGAACAAGGCTGCCTTTGGGTAGCACGGTGTTCTGCTGAGGAAAACAGGCAGGAGGGTTTTACAGAACATGGAAGTCCTGAAGAAGAGCATCTTCGTAGATGCTTAAACATTAGACAGAGTTCAGGAATCCTGTGGAAGAGTTGGGGGAACAATTGAGGGACCCAGAGGGGTCAAGGACTCCACAAGAACACCTACAGAGGCAACTAACCTGGGCCCAAGGGGCTCATAGAGACTGAACCACCAACCAGAGAGCAGGCATGGACTGGCCCTAGGCCCCCTGCACATACGTAGCAGATGCACAGCTTGGTCTTCATGTGGGTCCCCCAGCAACTGGAGCAGGCCTCTCTTGGGCCCTGATGCCTACGTTTGGATCCCGTCCCCCTAACCGGGCTGCCTTGTCTGGCCTCAGTGAGACGGTGTGCCTAGTTTTGCAGTGACTTAATTTTCCAGGGTGGGTTGGTACCCATGGGGGACGTCCCCCATCTCTGAGAAGAAAAGGAGAAAGGGGAGGAGCGGGGACTGGGAGGTGGGGGAGCTGCAATAAGTATATAAAATAAACAAATAAATTAGAAAAAGAGCGTCTTCTGTCTGTTGATCCCTATGGTAGGTACATACATGATCCAGGGACAGGGACCTTCACAGCCTGTCACTAGAACACTCTAAATAAATCTGCATCCCAGAGGCTTAGGGTGCTGGACTTAGTCATAGAAATTTTTTTTACAAGTCACCAGTGTATTGCAAGACCCTGAGTTTTATAAAATAACCCAGAACAAGAGAACCATAGCAATCATTGACGCTCATGCAGCTGGTCATGTTGCATCTGCAGTCAGGACCCTGCCCAGAGATAGCGCCACCCGCACTTGGCATGGGTTCCCCACCTCAGTTAAACCTTTCTGGAAATACCGTCACAGACACTCCCAGAGGTGTGTCCCCTTGCGGATTCTAAATTTAGACGAGTTGACAGGGACACTAACCATCACGGACTCCAAAGCGTTTGACTCCTTTGCACACTTCTTTCTGGCCTACCAGCTCTGCTTAGATTTTTAAGATTAATCCATTTTATTTTATTATTTTATGTTATTCACTTTGCATCCTGACTGTAGCCCACCCACCCCCCTTCTTGTTCCCATCTTCCCTCTCTCTTCCCCCTCCCCCCTCCCCTAGTCCTCCAAAAGGGGGATCCCCCTCCCCTACTATCTGACCCCAGCCTGTCAAGTCTCATCAGGACCGCCTGCATCTTCTTCCTCTGTAGCCTGGCAAGGCCACCCCACCAGGGGGAAGTGGTCAATGAGTGGGCAACAGAGTCCATGTCAGAGGCAGCCCCAGCTCCCGATATTAGGAGACCCACATGGAGACTGAGCTGCCTAATGATTACATCTGAGCCGGGGGTCTAGGTCCTCTCTGTGCCTGGCCCTTGACTCCACCCAGCAGGGGGCCGATGCAGAAGCTGAGACTCACAGCCAAACTTTGTGCAGAGCGCAGGGAGTCTCATGGGAGAGTTGGGAAATAGGACCCGGAGCAGACAGGTGTTCCACAAGGAGGCCAATAGAGCTAACAAATCTGGGCCCAGGGTGAGCTGCGGAGACTGTGCTTGGACTTAAATGCGTATCTATGCCCATCACCTCCATCTCACTTTGATCCTAAACTTACAGAGATACAGACAATGCAATGCACAGGGCCTGTCCTGACGTGTAAGTTCCCTTCTCAGCGTGTAGCTGTACCTAGGTCTTAGAGCAAAGTCTCCTCTGTCGTCAGGGGAAGGCTGACTTGACAGAGTCTCACTGTGCATCCCAGGCATTCCTAGAATCCTCCCCCTTCCTCGTCCCCAGGCCTTGGATTGCAGACATGTGCCACCTAGCTCAACTGAAGACATTTTAAAAGACATTTCCAGTGTCCTCTGCTGGTTACTGTGGTGGTAGCCATGAGTGACCAAGAGGTGGAGAGCTTGCACATTTAGGCTCCAGGTGGTGCTTGTTCTTCTTCCTCCATTAAGGCACACCCACTGCGTCCCCCCTGGGGTGTGTCCTTGCCACTCACTCTAAGAGAAAAGTAAGAAGAGAGAGAAACCAACAAGGTGGCACTCGGGATCTCTGCATATGGCTTAGGAGTTGCTCACTTAGATGTGTGTGTTGACAGATAACAGCAGGGGGATTTTTTTTCTCCAGAAGGCATCCCATATGGATACTCAGAAAATGGAGCCTTCTCCCCTTGCAGTAAGAGAATGCACTTGCACACACACATAAGCTAACACATACCCTTTGTTAAACTTCTCCAAAGCATCTTTGGAGAGAACATCTTTTCTCCGTTACCCTCCTTCGAAAAGATATTCATTACACGTCACATCCTAAAAATAATCTTCTATTTATTAAGGAAAGTCACCGTACGCAGTAGCAAGAGTGCCTGTCAAGGGCTCAGAAACAAAAACCACACCACTGTTTTTGATGAATTTGTTCTGTGCTTCTAAACACGATGTGAAAAAGTTAATGAGTGAGGCCCAGGTAAGCCTGAGGGGTTTCTCTAAATCAGTGCATCAAAAGTCCCAGCACATTCCCAACAGCTTTAAGAGCGCTTGTTGATGGGCATATTTCAAAGCAAACAACACCGCTGCTCTGACAAGCCAATTATATTACCTTACAGTGCCTACAGGCACATAAATTATACACTAACATATTGTAGCCTACTCTTAAGAAAGCTGGTGGTTCTCTGGCCGACTTGACAGCGTGTCTGCCCCCTGGTGGGCTCTCAGGGAAATACTCTGTCCTAAGTGCACTATGCCCAGGGAGTTTAAGGAAACCCAAAGGTGAACTCAGAGCCTGGGACCGATATTTGCATCCAAAGATGGTCTCAATGATGAACCTAACCTCAGAGTCTGTGTGTGTGTGTGTGTGTGTGTGTGTGTGTGTGTGTGTGTGTGTGTGTGTGTGTGTGTGCCTGTGTGTGTGTCTGTGTGTGTGTCTGTGTGTCTGTGTGTTTGTGTGTCTGTGTGTTTGTAGGCACCTTTTAAAAAAACATTTTAAATTATTTTATGTCTATAAATGTTTTGCCCGCATATATGTATGTGTAAACATGTGTGCCTGGTGCCCTCAGAGGTCAGAAATGGCTGTTGAATCCTCTTGAACTGGAGTGATAGATGTTGTGAGCCATTGTGTGGGTGCTAGGAACTGACCCTATGTCCTCTAGAAGGACAATGATTGCTCTTAACTGCAGAGCCAACCTTCCAGTTCCAAGCAACCAGAATCCTAGGCTTTTACTCCAACTGATATTAGCAGAATTCAGGAAGAGATAGTGAATTCTCTCGGTCTTTCTCTCATAGCTCTCACTGTGAGTTCTGCCAGGCCATCTCCAAAAGCAGTAGACAATTTCAAATGTTATAAACAAGCCCAAACAAATCTATTGAGAACTTTTCTCTTTCTATTCCCAGCCCCTACTTACTCATCAGTTATTAGAAAAACTCTGCAAACAGCCCAGCAACTTGGGCCACAAAACCCTATAGGGGCCGGGGAGGTAGATCGATTGATAAAGCGCGTTAGTACAAGGACCTTAGCTCAGTGTCCAGAAGCCACATAAAAAAGCCAAATGCAGTGGCACACACTTAGAAATCCTAGTGCTGGGTAGGCAGGCAGGCCCTGAGACTCACTGGCCAGCCAATCCAGCCTGCTTGTCAAACTCTAAGCTAGTGAGAGAAATTGTCTCAAAAATAAGGTGGAAGACACCTGAGAAACAACATACAACACTGACCTCTGGCTTCCACACACATGCACACATGGCCAATACACACACACACACACACACACACACACACACACATACATATATACATATTCATATGCACATAGCCACATTTACACACATACACACACATAAATACACACATATACATGCATATATGTATATACAGACACACATATATAAATACATACACACTCACACATATATACACATGTACCCAAATGTGTGCATACACACATGCTAGTTTTTTAAGATTGTGAGAGCAAAATGTAGTCTGTTCCACTTTGTTGAAAGAAAGACCTTCCACTTTCACTGGAAATCTTCAAATTTGGACCAAAGCCAAGATTACTTCCTACACCTGACATGTATGCATATTCACAAACCAAACCAATTTCCCATTTCCCAAAAAAGCAGGGGGAAATAGAAACAAGTTATCCAAAACGTGTCTCCTCTGAGCATTTTCAGCTGAGTTGGACCTACATTTTATGGAGGTTGACCTGGAATACCAGAAAGACTTCTGCAAAACCCTAAGGTTCTGTTCTCTCCCACTTGGTCTCTTCATTGCCAGGTGATAGAAATTACTTTGGTACAAGAACAAAGCCACTTACCACTTTACCTTCGGCAATATTAATTATTCACATGATTTTAGGAAATAGGTCAAACCCACTGACTGCAGTTCATTCTGTAGTACTAACTAGTGATATACTCACCGTGCCTCTCGTTATTATATTTGGAACCATAGTTGCAAATGGCAATCCCTTCACACCATTTCCCATCAGCATAGAGCCATGTGTTCCAAAACTCAGATTCAGGTGGCGGGGAACTTGTGACTCATCCATTGCCAGAGCCCACAGCCTGAAGCTTCCAAATAAGTTCAACATTAGCTTTCCAACGAAGAAACTGGGAGGTTTTTAATCTTTGTGCCTGTACGTGAAACACATGCAGAAATGCTGACCTTACGGATATGGCGTGTCCTCCACGAGCTGTAACTGAGGAAGTGGCTTTGTTGGGATAGAAAGCTTGCTTCTCTTCCTCAGAGGACCTGAAGTTGTTGAAAGAGAGCAGCCTTCCTCAGAGGCTCACTGTGGCACAGCGTGGAGCAGGTGCTTCTTATGAATGTCCAGTGGCTGATTCCTCTTTGAAAAATGGGAAATGTCCACTTTCTGTGTGTGAACAAATAAATGTCTTGAGGCCATGCCCTGGCTGGTGGGTGTGTGTTGGACTCATGGGTTTGATGTTTTCCGTTTTTTGAAGTATTTGTTCACATATCGTGTAGTGCATGTGTGGGCATGCACATGGCACAGCACAGCTGCTGCTATGGCAGAGGAGCGCATGTTTCAGGAATCAGTTCTCTCCGTCCTCCATATGGGTCCCATTGACTGAACTGGGCCCATCAGGCTTGGTGACAAGTTACTGTGCACATCAAGCCATTCATCAGCCCAGAATTACAGCTTTAACCAGGCATTCTGGGAGTTCTTTATGGAATGGAATTTTTGTTTACAAATGTTACTTTGAGGACTCAGACAACATCATCATAAACCTCTAAATTGTGTTTAAAAGGGGTAGCAAAGAACAATGCCAGACTACTAGAACAATTTCCTTTTATTTCATTTTGTCATTTTCATCCCCATTGTCCCCTCTCATCTCTCCCTCTCCCATAGAGAAAACCTCTGGATCTTAGTGGAAGGTGCATAATTTTGGTCCGGATAACATTTTAGAATGACTGAGTGCTCACATCAGACTGCAGCAGGTTGTGTTGTGAGAGCTGCCATTCTTGGGGATGGTGACTTCCCACTCTGCGGTGTTTACTAAGACTGGAGTTGCCCCAGTCCAGAAGATCATCAGAATACAGTCAACCCTTTTTCCATTTAAATCCACACATTTAGTAAATCTGCAATTGAGGGATATGATTGACACATTCAAGTGCACAATAAACAGTCAGTAATTATGGAAATAATGCCTGGTCCTAGATGACCATCCAGCCCCTTCACCAGCTGCACACCACGGCATTCTATCCCTCGAAGATGCTGTTCTCACACAGCTAGCTCCCACCATCCAGTGGGTCCCCGAATCAAGTCTAGAATTCAGATGAAACTGTTCTTAAGCCAGTCATCGCTGCTTTTGCTTTATAAGCTATTTGGGTAGGAATGTGCAATGGCTACATGTCATCAGCTTGACTGGATTATCTGAGAGGAGCCTTGAGGCATGTCTATGAGGTGTCTACAGAGAGGTTTAGCTGAGGAGGACCATCCATGGACAGGGATGCTGAGCTGAATAAAAAGGGGGAAATGAAAAATTGAGCCAAACACCAGCATACCTACCTACCTACCTATCTCTTTCTCTGCTTCCAGACAGAGAACACAATGTCATATTTCTCATCATTTATTCTCTACCATGATAGGCTATACCTTTTGTCATGGCTTCTGCCAAAGCCACAAAAAAAAGTCATAATACAGACAAGAGGGTAGGGCTGCTCTGTGATAGCCCGTTTGGTGTGGAGGGTGTTTTTCTCATACTAGTTTGCAAGAGGAAGAGTGAAACATTTAGAGACCTAAAATGTTGTAAACAGAAAGCGTAATGGACCATTACAATGGTTCTGGAGAAGGCCAGAATGCCACGAGGCATGTGCACGGTGAAATCCTGGCTCAGGGTGTTTTAGAGAACAAAGGCTTTATTGGGAGGTGGACCGGAGGCCATTCTCTTTTAAATATGGCAAAAATTCTGGCTGTATTCTGCACAGGTCCTGAGAACTAAAGTGAGACTGAGTTAAAAATAATAATAATAATAATGAACGGTAGAGGAAGCTTTAAGGTAGCTTGACAGTCACGCCGTGGCATAGGTATTGTTCAGTTCTATGGTGTCAGAGAACAGAAAGATATGAAAACGTTTGGCAAGGAAAGGACTGTAAATCTTAAGATGCAGGCAAGGCAAACACGGAGAAAGTAGCTGTCATTGTCAAAATGATTAATGCCATTAAAGAAAAATTAACATTCCATATAGGAAAAGCATCAGGACAAGACTCCAACTTATGAAAATGCTAATTCAGCTGAATGAGGAGACTCTTTGTCAACAAAGTTCTGTGAAGAAGAAAAAAAAAACTCCACCTAAGGGAGATCTGGCCCTGGTGTCATGAGAGCAGAAGAGCTGACCCTGCCCCTCACCCGCTGCAGCATTCAGGAGTGCAGGCCCTGCACCTTGCCTGGGCAGCACAGTAGAGCTCACCCTGGTGGTGGGGCATGGGCAAGGCAGCCCCACGGGTGTGTGTGAGTGTGGGAGAGCCAGCCTGTGACCTGTCTGCCATGTGGTTACACAGGCAAGAGAGAGATGCCGTCTTGCCATCTATGGTAGGCAGGAGAGCTGACCCTGAGCTAATGAGAGTGTGAGTACTGGCTCTTCCCTTCACATACTGGAGAACAGCAGCTGCACCTCACCTGGGCAGGATAGCAGAGCTGGTCCTGGATGTGGGTTGAGGGGTAACCAGGCCCAAGGGTGTGGTTGTGGGTATGGGAGAACTGGCCCTGCATCTTATGTGTTGTGCAGTGGTGTCAGCAAAGGGGAGATCCCCTTACCCTTGTGCCCCCATCACCTGTGGCAGGAAGGAGAGCTGGTCACAGTGGGGTCATAAGAGCAGGAGAGCTGTCCCTACCACTCACCCACTGCAGCACTTAAGAGAGCAGGCCCTGTAACTCACCTGGGCAGCAAAATAGAGATGACTTTCATGGCAGGGGCATGGATGAGCCAGCCTTGAGGGTGTAAGTGTGGGATAGCTGGCTCTGAAATTTGTCTGCCATGCAGTGACGTGGGCAAGGGAGAGTGCCCTCCCTGAGCCCTTGCCGCCTATGAGAGGCACGAGAGCTGTCCTGGGAGGCATGAGAGTAGGAGAACTGGCCATGTCCTTCGTCAGCTGCACCACTCAGGGGAGTGGGCCCCGCATCTCACCTGAGCAGCAGGGTAGAACTGGCCTGGTACCAGGGGTTGCTTGGTGAGCCATCCCAAGGACATGAGAGTAGCTGAGCTAGTGGGTTGACCAGCTCAGATTCCTCTCAGGCCCAGATCCAGGGCTTTGAATTGGCCCACCCCAATATCTACCCCATTGATGAACTGCTGGAATGCATGAACGGGCTGGTCCTACTGATCCAAATCTACAGGGTCTCCATGACGGGGGAACAGCGGGACATCTGAGAGGACTCCCAGGGAAGTTTCAGTGTTGACAAGAGTAGCAGAAGTCAGAGGCCTCATATCAGGCCAACAAGTCTTCGCAATGAACATTTTTCAAGCAAAGAAGTGTGGACAAAATTGTTGGGAGGATGGTTTCAAGGGTGGAGGACAGGTGCAAGGAGAGGAAAAGATGCATGGGATTGGAGTGCGTGAAGAAATTCACAAAGAACCAATAAAAGGTTAAAAAAAATACCTAGGAAGCCAAGTGCCCTGATGCACGCCTTTAATCCTAGCACTTGGGAGACAGAAGCAGGCAGATCTCTGTGAATTCAAAGCCAGCCTGGTCTACAGAATTGGTTCAGGACATCCAGGGCTATTACACAGAGCAACTCTGTCTCAAACAGAGAAACAAACACCACCTAGGCAAGCATGCCCCTGAGTTCAGCCACCAATATGCACAAAGTCCATACAGCTGTGTAAAAACGGCATCAGAACTTGACCAAGCCATCCACATGGAGCTGCCTCTGCAGGCAAACAAAATCCAAGTGTTCAGAGGCCATGGGGGCTGCACCAAAGCACCAGAAAGCTGCCGGGCCAGTGGTGTCCAGCAGGGCTGGAGTCCTCGCCGTGAGGCCCTACAACAGGAAAGCTGTGAGTGGAGCCTCGATTGCAGTTAAGACCCCAGGCTGCTGACAGTGCTTTCAGAGAGGTTCTGTGAGAAGACGGACTTTAAACGCTGGTGGCAACACGCTGGGCTCCATTTTAAATTTCGAAAAGTATGAAAAGAGAAAACGAGCTGAACACAAGCATTCCCCTCTCTTATTCCTAAGTGCAGCTGCAATGACATCAGCAGCCTCATCGTCCTGCCACCACAGTGACAGCTGCCCTCACTGCCACACCCCAGACTGTGAGGTAAAATGTCCCTTTTCTTCAAGTTGCTTTTGTCAGGAATTTTCCTATAGTAATGGGAAAGGCAACTAAAAAAGAAAGAAAGAAAGAAAGAAAGAAAGAAAGAAAAGAGAAAGGGACATTAAAGCCCACATTTAGTCACTGCGGTTGTATGCCACACAAGGTATGTCCTCTCCTACTTATACAGAATACATCACCTAAAAATGTAGGGTGTTTAGAAATCAGTGTGTGATTCTGGAAACTGCCTGTTAAAACTATTCAAACTCCATCCCTGTTTTATTTTTCCTAAAACTTCTGAACTGAACCATGAAAAATGCTGTATATGGTGAACACAGTTCAGTTCTTCGAAGCGTCTGATGTGGCTCACGGCAGACTCGCTGTTCACTGCTTCTCATGAGGATGCCTTCGATGTCACACAGTTCAGTATTCTTCACCTGGCGCCTCCATCAGCTAAGCTAATGTCTCTCCTCCCCTTCCTTCCTCTTCCTGGGACCTCTAGCCCTACCAGGACACCCTGGGGAGTCCCAAGACCTTCTTCCCAGCTCCTTTTCCTGTCACGTGTGTTTGTAAGCTTAAACACAAAGCTCCATAGTGCTTTGTGGGAATCTTTTCAACCCTTAAAGCCAGCCACACACTCATCCTGGAAGCTAGCACATCTGTACCAAGTTACTTCTGGTGAGTGTGCTTGGCACATCTACACCTGGCTGAAGTTCCCAGAGGCAGATACATACTGGGAGGATTATTTGACTATACAACAAATACATGACACAGGGCATCTGTGACGGAAACAGAAAGAGCCACAGGGGCAGGGCACCCCAGCCATGTTTCTATGCTGCATTTGTATATGTATATACTCATATATGCTTGTATGTGACTGTCCCCCTACATTCATGCATGCGGTTTGTGTGCATTCAGAAGTTATGTGTGCATGTGGTGGTGTATGCTCACGTATGTGTATTGCATGGTGTGACTGTGTATGAATGTGCCTCAGCCACTCTTCTACTGCTGTGAAGAGGCACCATAGGCACAGCAATTCTTATGAAAGAAAGCGCTTCACTGGTGCTTGCTTAGCTTCAGAGACTTAGTCCATTATCATCCAGGCAGGGAGCACGGAGGTAGACTTGGTTCTGGAGAAGGAGAAGGAGCCATGAGTTCTAAAGCCTAGATCCACAGGCAGCAGGAAGAGAGAAAATCTGGGCCAGACTTGGACTTTTAAAACCTCAAAGCCCACTCTCAGTGACACACTTCTTCCAACAACGCCACACCTCCTAATCCTACTCAAGTAGTGCGCTCCCTAATGACTAAGCACTCAAATATATGTGCCTAAGGGGCCATTCTTATTCAAACCACCATATCACATATGTTGTGAGCCTGGATAGGCATGTTCGTGTGATTGGGTACATGTTTGTGCTTACCTGCTTGTGTATGCATTTGTGTAATGGGTACATGTGTGAATGTGTGAGAGAGGAGAGAGGGGAGGGGAGACAGGAGAGAGAGGGAGAGAGGAGAGGAGAGGAGAGGAGAGAGGGGGGAGAGGGCGAGAGAGAGAGAGAGAGAGAGAGAGAGAGAGAGAGAGAGAATGCAAATAGAACTGAAGACCCAGGAGAGTCAAACAATGGACAGGGAGCCTGGGGACAAAACAGCCAGTCGCCTCTGGGTGCTCTCTGCAGCACTGCTTACCAGCTGCAGGCCCAGGCCAGGGCTCCTGTGCCACACAGGCTCTTGAGGCCAGTTAAAATGTCCCTGCTGTCAGTTAGGATCAATGGCTTCAGAATAGCAGAGATTGTAGAAACTATTCCCTGTTCCCTTATTTCTCTTTCTTCCACAAAGAAAGGCTGCCAGAGCCGTCCATGTCACAATAGATCAGGGTGGCTTTTTTCCCTACCAGGCACTGATTTGCAGAAAGGACTAATGTGCAGATTAAAACTGGACACTGCTGAGTAAAGCAATTTCCACCCCATGACATTTGAAAACACTGATAACTGCCATAGAAACCCACTCAGTGCGCATCAGCTTCCTTCAGCCGCGATTACGGTGGCCAAAGGTTAAGACAGTGTTTGTGCCAATCCAGGCAGAAATGTGGCCAGGACACTTGAAAGGAATTTAATACTTTTAAAATTAGGGTCATATTGATGGTATTTACTTATTTGTGGACTTATTTAGGGGTCCTAGGAGTTGAACTTGGGGCTTCATACATGTTCAGCACAGGCTCTATCACTGAGCTATATCCCCAGGCCCCAAAATACGAAATACTAATCACAAAGGCTGTATGATAGAAATGTACTTGGTTTTTTGTTTTGTTTTGGGGTTTGTTGTTGTTGTTTTTACTAAAGAAATTTTTGCATTTCTCTGTGTCCTTGAAATTTTTGAGACTGAAACTGTGGAAAATTTTCTCCTGCCTTAATATTTGTCACCTAGGGCTCAAAAAGCCAAAGATGGGCAAGGTCTACCAGATGCATGGAACCTGCTCACGTCAAAAAAAAAAAAAATGACCTTATCATCAACAAAGTTTGTGCTGAAGACCAGACCAATTGAGTTATACCAAAAGTATATTTATCAAAAACTGTCACAATGTTTTAAGTCAGTTTATAATGTGGTCTTGAGCTGCATTCATTGCTGTCCTGGTCACATACAGCCTATGCATGATGGCTTGACGTGTCTGACAATGTAGACGTTGTCTCTGGAGATAACATCTAACAAATGATTGACACCCATTTCAGAGGGTGGACATTCACAATCCTTCTAGAGCCAGGTAGTTACGTCACTGAGCAAAGTAGCAGGGTTGCCTGGTCTGCCCTAGATTGCAGCTCAGCTATGCAAACCAACCCCTCTCTTCTGCTCCAGCTAAATGAAATATGGAAATTCTGGCTTCATTTTTCTGGTTCTAATATTTTCAAGAAAGGGCAAAAATCAAATTGTAAGCTTCCATTACATAAATAATGCTTATATTTAGGTAGAACTTGCATGAGTCAGTTCTCTCTAACCCAGTGGTCTTCCCTTACGAGTTTCTGGCCTACAGCATAGCACCACTCACATTCAGTATGCATCTGCTCCTTTTAACCAATCGTCTCCAGAAATGCCTTCACAGATACCACCAGATGTACTCTACTAACTTTCCAGAAGCTTCTCAATATAGTGAATTTGATAACCAATAACACTACCCCAGTAGCCATGAAAGAGTTTGGGCTATCTTAAGTGAATACTGGGAGCCGCATAAACCACAAGTGACAGTGTTTAAAGTACGCTGGCAGCAGCACGGAACTGACAGGTTATATCAGATACTTGTCTCACTGCTGTGATACAGTGCCTGGCAAGGAGCAACTTAGGAAGGAAGGGTCTACTCTGGCCCACCGTTCCAGGGGACGTGGAAAAGCATGGCAGCAGGGCAGAGGGCTGCTAGTTGCCCTGCATCAGCAATCAGGACGCAGAGTGCATAGGAAATGGAGCCAGGCTATACAATCTCAAGGCTCAGCCCCAGGGCCCCACTTCCTCCAGCACACCTCCAGCCATTCCGCAGCGCCCCGAGCTGGGAACCAAGTGTTCAAACCTGCGAGCTCATCAGGGACCTTCTACACTCCAACCACAGCACGAGAACCTTTGAAAAATTCTGCTGTGGAGTTACAAAAAGGCTCAACGCTTGTTGGTTTCCCAAAGGACCCAAGTTTAGTTAGTTCATGGTGCTGCCTTGTCTTCTTTTCAAAGTCTCTCCTTACAGGTAACTGCTTATGAAAGATGCTTCTTCCTTACTCACTCTGTAATATACAGAGAGACGCTTCCATCTGTTGCTGACAAGCCTAACATGGGAGCATCAGGAAGTAGCTCCATCGCTGAAGGTACTGTGCAGCACACGCTCTCAGCAGAGGAGGGAGAAGGGAGTGGGAATGTGTGTTTGTTAGAGTTTTGCAACCAGAATACAATGACTCTGAAATGCACAGGATCCGGAGCCATGCCCGGCGACCACCGGTGCTCACCAGCATCATGGTCGCACAGGATCCGGAGCCATCCCCGGCGACCGCCGGTGCTCACCAGCATCATGGTCGCACAGGATCCGGAGCCATCCCCGGCGACCGCCGGTGCTCACCAGCATCATGGTCGCACAGGATCCGGAGCCATGCCCGGCGACCACCGGTGCTCACCAGCATCATGGTCGCACAGGATCCGGAGCCATCCCCGGCGACCACCGGTGCTCACCAGCATCATGGGTGCACTCCCTCCTACTGAATCAGCCCTGGGCACATTCCAAACACGGGGACATGCATTGCATCAGGCTCCAATGCTATACATTTCTTTTAAATTTAGTTTTACATTTTTAAAATATGCATTTTTCAGAAACTGACTGTTCAATATTTCATAAAGACAAAAGGCTCAAGAAATATTATTTGGTTTAATAAATACACTGTAATGATTTCCGTTGTCAGTTTGACATAATCTAGAATCACCTGCAAGTGTTTCCCAACAAAGGACCATCTGCTTTGGGATGGCCCACAGGCAAATCTGTAGGAGGCTGTCATGAGTCAATTATTGTTCACAGCCCACTGTGGACAGGACCATTCCCTAGGCAGAGGGTCTGGAGCTGTGTAAAAGTGGAGAAATCTAAGACAGCTGGCCAAGGTAAGTGGGCACGTATGCATTCGTTTCTCTCCTCTTGGTTGTGGGTGTAATATGACTCGCTTCTTGAAGTTCCTGGATATAACCTGGAAATGTAAAACCTTTCTAAGTTGTTTTCTATCACAGCATTTTATCACAACAACAAAAATGAAACTAGACCACCCACCCTTGGGTATTTTGTGTGTGCATAAGTCTACTTTCATTTTAATGGTTTTGCTTAAAACAAAAAACAGCAATAATAACTCAAACTAAAAAGCATCATATAATATCAGTATGAAAAGTCTCATGAACAGAAAGAATTTTTGTGATTTGAATCTAGGTTTCGCTATGTAGTCCAGGCTGGCTTCAAATTCTTAATCCTTTTATCTTGGCTTTCTGGGTTGTTAACATTATAAGTGTGTACCAAACCTTGCATGGTTTAATTAATCTATTGTCCAAGTTCCACCTAACCTTGAAAAACTAGCTCAACAGCACGGAAGGTGAAGGCTAGTAGTTTTTATATGCCTATATGTTTTCTTGCTGCTGTCTACAAGTAGTTTCTGTAGCATGATGAACTTTCTGGAATCTAGTCTAGATTGGAAGAGGGTCCTTGGCTTATATAACTCAGCACTGGCCAGTGTGTGCACATGAATAAAACAAGAGATCAGAAAGAACAGAGAAACTGTTACTCAAAGATTACATGGGGTTAAGACTAATGGATGTCCTCTCCAGACAGACCAGTAGGTACTAAGTAGTGTCAGAAACATCTTTCCTCTATAATATGAAATATCGAGCTGTGGGCAAAGCATTATTCTGGTCATATCTAATGCATCTTAAAAACAAGGCCCAGGGGGCTGGAGAGATGGTTCAGTGGTTAAGAGCACTGGCTGTTCTTCCAGAGGACCCAGGTTCAATTCCCAGCACCCACATGGCAGCTTGCATCTATTTTGTAACTTCAGTTCCAGGGTTTCTGACACCTTCAGACAAACATGCATACAAGCAAACATCAATGGACATAAAATAAAAATTAGAAAGACATATAATTATATACGGTCAAGTATAATTATATATGTGTGTGTGTATAATACATATACATATACATATACACATACGTGTACACACACACACGGTCAAAAAACCAAAGCATTTAAAAATTATCATAGACTGGCCCAAGATCAAGAATATTTGTAGAAACCAAGCATATTTAAAGATAAAATTCACTAACTAGCATACAATCAAATCTCACCAGCTATATAAGGAGGAAAGTAGAATTAAAAATGCAAACAAAACAAAATCTCATAAAAATCTGACCTAGTGGCCAGCTGCTAGACTTAGCAGAGAAACACACTGATCCCTATTACAGTTGTTCTCCACATGCTCCTCAAACTAACATGATGGACAGAAAGAACACAGACATAACTGGAAACCAGCGGTGACAACTTCAGCACCCAACACGGGATGGGACTGGTGGTAAATACAAGGTTGCAAACACAAAACCCAAGCATCAGGTTTATTACAGAGACTATGATCAAAAAGACAAAAGATGACAGTGTTGGTGAGGATGGACACATTTGCAAACTGTTGGGGAAAGGGTAATTGGCATATCCACTATAGAAACAGTATGAAGATTCTTCCCCCAAGTTAAAAATAAAAGCACCAAGTGATCCAGAAATCCTACCGCTAGGCACATTATCCAAGCCAGAGGAAAGAGAGATCTGCATCCCTGCTCACAGCAGCACTCCTCCCAATTGCCAAGAGACTAGGTCAGTCAGACTGGTGAATGCTTAACAAGAACATGGAGTACCCACACACACCCACACATACACACACACACACGTGTAAACACACACAACAGACACATGGACATTCACACATGGCATACATGAATACTTTTTGGCCATTGAAAGGGATGAAATCTTGTTTTCTGCAGGAGCATGAGCAGAACTCAGTGAGACCGCACAAGCACACAAAGATAAGTACCACAGTCTCACCCATGTGACAGGTAAAGATAAGTACCACAGTCTCACCTATGTGACAGGTAAAGCACCGATGCTCTACAAGTTGAGAATGGCGGTGACTAGAAGCTGGGCAGCGAAGAAGAGAAGGATGAGGAAAGTTAGTCATAACTAAATTGGCTATGTCAGTGCTGCTGCACAGTGGGTAATCAAAATCCACTGTATAATTAAAAGTAGGATTACCTGCAGGAAATGTTTGTAGAGCTATATTTACCCAATTTTAATATTATACAATGTATCCATGTATCCAAACATCACATGGCAACACACACACACACACACACACACACACACACACACACACACACACACAGACACACACACTCCTATATCCAAATATCACTTGGTACTCCATAGATATAGGGATAGAGATAGTCAATTTAAAATTCCAAAAATGGCCCGGTGAGATGGTTCAGTGGTAACAATGCTTGCTGCCAAGTCTAACAACTAAGTTCAAAACCCAGAACCCACACAGAACAGACTCATAACTTGTCCTTTGACCTACACATACATGCCATGGAACACACACACACACACACACACACACACACACACACACCAAAAATAAATAAATATTTTTTTGAGACAGGGTCTCCCTATGTAGCCTTGGCTGTACTGAAATTTAGTACACAGACCCGGTTAACTTCAAACATAGAGAGATCCTCCTGCCTCTGCCTTCCCAGTGCTGGGACAGAAGGCATGTACCATGATGGCTGGGTAAAAAAAAAATGCAGAATAAAAATATTTCAAAGCTGGGCGTGGTGGTGCATGCCTTTAACCTAGCCCTCTTGGGAAGCAGAGGCATGAGGATGGTTGTGAGTTCAAGGCCAGCCTGGTCTACAAAGTAGACAGGACAGCCAAGGCTACATAGAGAAACCCTATCTCGAAAAAACAAAAACAAAAACAAAACCACCAAAATAAAAAACCCACAAATTTTTCAGAAGAAAAATCATGAAAAGTAAAACACAAGGAGAGAAAGAACTAAAAGAAAATATGAACTGTCCATTGTGGGAGGCATCGGGCAACTGGGCGGGTAGATCGCTGGGGCCACTGGAGGAGAGCAAGCCAGAGGCTCAGATAAAATACTTGAAGAAATAACAGACAAGTGACATTCTGATGGCACAGGCGTTTAATGTTATGACTAAATGAGCCCAAGTTGAGGGCTGGGCAACACAGCGAGCTGAGAGGGGAGGGGGGCAGAGAGAATGGAGGAGGGAGAAGGGAGAGAAGAGCAGTGATGGGAAAGAGACACAGTAAAACCCGCCACGCTCAACACTTTAACTATGTTTAGTGTCATGTGCCAACAACACCACAACACAGCTGCTCAAAAACGGGGAGGAAAGTGAATTTAGCTTCATCTAACACAGCTACAGGAAAACAAATTAAGTTTACCATCCACACACACTGTTGTCTGCAGTGCTGGGGATCAAACCGTAGGACTACACCCCAGAGCTGCACCCCCAGAGCTGCACCCCGAGCCCTGCTGGGAGAACATTTTAATATTATTTATGAGAGTCAGCTTAGGAACCAGAAACATTTGTAAAGCATATGTATGGGAGAAAATGGTTAGATATTGCAGAACATACCCGACTGTCCCTAAAATGCTGTTTTCTCAAAATACAAACTGAAAGAGCACGTACCCTCTGCTCAACAAAATTCTTGGACAGACTCCCAGATCTGAAATGATCTTCAGTCTCAGTACATGAGAGACATAAGAAAACTACTTTGTCGTTTTATGTTCACACCTGGTAAATGAAATCCTTATTACATTTCCTACTTGGACTCTAAGAATTGTAAAATGTATTTCAAAACAGCCCAATTCTGACACAGTATATAGCACACTGCCTTTGTACAATTTCCTCAGTGACCATTTTTTCAAGAACACAAAATTGGCTTCATGTCCTCATACGGAATATGTACAAACTGAATGACTGAGACTGAGATGTTCATAAATGAAAGAAAAAGCTAATATCCGAGATGGATAAAATGTGGTCAGACGATAAATTTGAAGGAGGGTGTCATAAACATCAGCATTCACTGTGGTCCATACGTTAGAAAGTGTACATTTTCTTTTTAAAGATTACTTTTAATTATATGCTATTATGATACACTAAAGGAATACTGTATTTGTTATGAATTATGAAACACTGGGATTTGTGGTCCTACCATCCTTATTGATGGGAACAGCAAGATGGCTCACCAGCAAGTCAACCTGATGATCCGAGTTCAATACTGAGAAACTATGTAAGTATAAGCAAAGTGCAGATTCCACAAAGTTGTCCTTTGCCCTCCACAAGTGCACCATAGTATGTGCATGCATGCACACACACTTTGGGGGGTTGGGGTCCAGACAGGGTTTCTCTGTGTAGCCGTAGCTGTCCTGGACTTGCTTTGTAGACCAGGCTGGCCTCAAACTCACAGAGATCCGCCTGCCTCTGCTTCCCCAAGTGCGGGGATTACAGGCGTGCGCCACCGCACACAACACACACACTTTCTAAAACTTGTCTTTATACAAATTAAATATGGAACTTGCAAATCCTGAGTTTTCCCTATTTGGTCCTCTGCCTTCCTACCCCAACCATGCCAGCCCAGAAAACATTAAACTAAAATTTGCATTTTTGTTCCTATGTGAAGTGTGTGTGTGTGTGTGTGTGTGTATGTGTGTCAATGCTAACTTAATGTCTCGCATGACTGAAATCCTCTAATGTACTGTTTTTTAGGGGAAAATCCTTACCATCAGTACCTTAAACATCTTGGATGACCGTAACAAACGCTGCGCCAAGATAGAACAGGAAGTTCTTCACAGACACACTCCAGACTGCGGCTGAAATAATGCTTCCTTCCTGCGAGAACAACCTGTGTAAGCCCCCAAAAAAAGACATAAATCCATCTCTAGGGGGAAGCACAGGTGGGGAATGAAACACAGCCGCCTCACGCTGAGCACTGCCACACTGTGGTCAGCACCCGCAGCATGCCATGCTCTTTCTCACCACCTTTACATGCAGCAACCTATGAACAGGAAATGTTCCTGCAACTTCCTATCTACTTATAACCTTCCAGTTTTGGTTAAATGTCAGCTTAGCAAAGGTTACTTGGCTAACTGACCTGACAGAGCTACTGAATACCTCTCTATCTAGGTCCACAAGCCCTGAGTCCCCAAAACACTGTTATTATTTCTTTCACACAGACCGCTCATCATGCCAAAGATCCCTATAATCTACTGTCATGTTGACCAAAAGTGCTTAACAAAAGCTCTTTTAATGAAGCTAAATTTAAATCTTGCAATTTTCATGACTTCATTTTCAGCTCCTTTCCACAACATGGCCCATCCTTTTTGTGCATAGCTGAAATGTTCCCAGTTTTGAAATAACTGTTTTTAAAAATCCTAAGTTAGGGGCTAGGGAGATGGCTCAACAGTTAAGAGCATTGGCTGCTCTTCCAGAGAGCCCTGGTTCAATTCCCAGCACCCACATAGCAGCTCACAACTGTCTGGTCTGTAACTCAAATTCCAATGGATTCAACTCTCATTCAGATACATATGTATGCCAAACACCCAATGTACATCAAAATAAATAAATCTTTAAAAATCCTGAGTTATTACAGGAAAACAAAATGGAAGGGTGTGGCAGAATCTGGTGAACTCTTGCCAATGCTAGTCTTCCTTACAAAAGAAATGAATAAAGAATATAACTGGGTTCTAAGTCTAAGGTAAAAATATTTTCAACCAGGCACTATAAGCAATTCACTCAATTTCTGGACAACTGTGATGTTTCTGTAACTCAACATAACCCAAAAATGCTTCACAAAGTAACACATGAGGGGAAGAGTAAAAACACAAGACTCCCAATAACATAAAGCTTTATAATAGTAATTACAGAACACAGATGTTTTAATGAACATCATATTTCAATGAAGACACTGAACATTTACAAACAATTACATCAATACAGTAAAGATAACTGATTCCACAGAACACTTATAAATGCACTTTTCCCTCAAAAACAAAACAAAAAACAAAAAAACTTTTTTTTCACAGACTTAAGTAACAAATGGTTTACATGGTCTTCAGATCCCCAAATATGTACAAAGCTTTTTTGATTCTACAGATATTGGTGTGCAGCAGTTAAGGTGGGGTAGGGGGTATTAATTCTGTCAAAAAAAAAATCTCTTGGGAAACTTTGTATCAATGCACATTTAATAACCACACATTTCCCCTCCATTATTAAATGAAATTCTGGACACTCTGGCACATAATAGTGTTTCTATTTCCAAACACTATTTCTAATGAGATCACATGTGGCCGACTGCATGACTTGTCCTTAGCCACATGCACATAAGCCTGCACACACTCATGAGCTCAAGCCTGTGCAGTCATAAACTCCTAAAGATAACACTGTGGCCACAGCAGCATTGGGATGAGAACAGATGACACAGCAATTACTTTAAGCCACATCCTGTTCCTGAGCACTCCGGTCGAGCACCATTAGGGTCTTCTGCCCTCATGGAAATGAGTGAGGAGCCTCATTCTTGTGTCAGAGGCTGGTCCCTCCAGTTAGCCAAAGAAAATAAGCAGCTATTGGCAGTGAAGGTCACTAGTCTGCATAGTATTCAATGGTCACCAGTATAGACTTTTTAAAACTCCTAAATTGTGTCTGGCAGAGATCTTATATTTGACTTTGCTATTTGTATTTGCATACATTTTTTTCAATGTGCCTAACAATACCTAGACTTTCAGATTAAGATACAAGGAACACATGGCTTGTCACTGACTCTAACAATTCTGTGAATAGACTGGAATAGAGGAACATGGAAGCCTTGTGGCTGTAAGGTAAAACAGGCCACCAGGAACATCATCATGCAGCACTCCACCTTCAAGCAAAATACATTCAGGACAGCCAGAGCTGGGTCTTAAAGTTTAATCAGCTGCAGTTACCAGCCTGACTCAGCCCTCAAATGCACCATGGTGAGACTTGTGTTCAGAACTGGTAGGATTTTAAAAATCCAACTTTTTCTTTCTTTCTTTCTTTCTTTCTTTCTTTCTTTCTTTCTTTCTTTTTTTCAGTTGAAAAAACAGAATTATTCAAAGAATCACTCTAAATGATTCAGATCAGCTCCCTTGGGGCCCAAGTCAAAGGTACCAATAACCAAGTTCTCACTCCTAGAAAGTGGCACCCATGGACACCCAAACGGTCTATGCATGACAGTGCACACCTTACACCAAACTTCCTAACACTTACTCATTCAGGTGCCTCCTGTGCGACCCAAAGGGGGAAACAGGGAGCTGGGGGAGGGATGCTAGGTGAGGTCACCATAACAGCACATTACCTTTCCTCTTCTCCCCAAGTGATCAGTCTCCAAAGGGCGGTATGCAAAGATTAATATATGAGGGGTAGTAATGAGATGTCTCTTATCAAAACTGTAACTCTGTAAGAAACACAAACTTACAAATATCAGATAAACAGTGATTTTCAGAAGGCAAGGACAAGAGGCTCACTGTGCAGCAGTAGGACTGGCACTGAGAGGTATCCACGCTGTTCAAGACAAATGCTTCTTGTTGCCCGTGAACTATCTGCCATGGCTAACACCTTCCCAGGCTACCTAGAGAGCCACTAACCTTCCAGGTATGTTTGTACGGTTGTCTTTCTTGCCTTCTACCTTGAATTCAATATTCCAGCTTTAAACCAAGTGCTTTTCCATACAACAGTGAGACTCCAAAGTTTTCCCAATATTTATTTTGAGGTAGTGCTCATTTTTTGCATTCTTGGCTCTCAAATACCACCAAGGAAGTGAACCCATTTAGAAATATGCAAACCAAAGGTGTAGAAAATAAATAAGGTTTTGTCTTCAGGTAGCAGGGCCTTCGTAATAAAGGTTAAGTCACATTCAATGGATGAATCATTTGAAACTTCTAAAAAGTTTTTATAACCACAGATAGAAATTAAAGTGCTTTGAATTTGAAATTAAAGTCTAAAATTGGTGATTAGAATCATCATATTTTAAAATTTGCTTGTATGAGACCTCAAGAGATTGAAATCATTTTCTAAAAAACAGCAGAAATGTTTTCTTCTCAAAAGAAACTCTGCACAAACATTGCAATCCAGGCTACGTGTACAGACCTGGAACAGCAGTCCAGAGTTGAAATGGAATTATACAATAGCACATGCTACAACTCCATACAGACCAGTACGACATCTTCATCAGTCCTGCCTCTGCTGGCCAAGGCAAAGGAGCTCTGCAGTCTTCCCAGGACAAGGTAGATATGTATAGTTCCTCCAGACAATGTAACAGACTGTTTATGCCTCACAACAGATACACGGTTCACATTTAATTCATACAAGGTAATGTAATGCCCTACTGCTCACCTGTCAACGTCAACAACTCAGAGCATCTTGTATGCTACATGGGAGGTGAGCTTCACTTCTACTGACCAGAGGATGCCAAGAGACACAAGACAAAAATAAAAAAAACAACAGAGCCACACATCTCTCTGTACATTTCATGCAAGCTGGGCACAATGTGAAAAGAACATATACAAGGCACCCTTCCAGGGCCAAACTCTCACTATGATGGCTGATTAATATGCAGAAGAGCCTGCATGAATCTAAGGTCCATGGCAAACTTCACGCTAAGGAACACCAGTGACTTATTTTTCTTGTAACAATGCAGGAATGTTGATGTTCCAACCAATAGCTTGCCTATCAAACCCACATGTAAACAGATTGCATATGGGGTGGTCTTCACTCCATGCTGAGCAGCACACCATTCGTCTGTGACCCTAGGAATAAACATACAAAATAAAATTAACACTTCCGTCATGCTACGACCATTACTCAGATGAATACATACATGTAGCTCAAGTGAGCCAGAAACTATTACGTGTGGCAACAGGCAGCAGCTGGTAGAGCAAGGGTAAAAGTGTGTGCCTTGGAACAGGCAAGGATGGGGGAAGGGACATCCAAAAGTCATCACAGCCTTTCTTCAAGAAAACTAAGATTATAGTCTCTGCACATTTCATGCAAGCTGGGTGCAACACAAAGAATATATACAAGGCGCCCTTCCCAGGGGCAAACTCTCGTGTCAGCAGGAATGTTGATGTTCCAACCAATAGCTTGCCTGTCATACCCACATGTAAACAGACTGCAGGTGGAGTGGTCTTCACTCCCTGTGAGCAGCACACCATTCGTCCATGCTTGCTTATGGGCACAGTGCTAGGTTTCCCTTGAACACGTCCTGACTGCTCAGCTGAGCTGGAGCCATGAACGCAGATACTATGGGGCGACCAGAATAAAACACAAAGTACCACCCACCAAAGTCCTGTGCATTATATCTGATGGTAGCAAGGAGCAATTTCCTAATTTATAAGAAAACCAGAACCTTTTTACTTACTTATTTGTTTATTTGTTTATTTATTTAAAGAAAACTAAAACTTCCTATGTGATACCCTACCATAGGAAGATGTTTTTCTGGTTGGAGGTGGAGGTAGGTATCCCATCTCCAGGAGTCCTGACAAATCTATGATTAGACCATCATCTCATAAAATACATGCTGAAATTAATTTTTCTCTATTCTAAATATAGAAATCTGTAGCTTTAATGTGGCCTGTGTTTCTCTGAGACAGCACTGATGTAAAACACAGAACTGCAAATTCTCCTTTGCTGTTCACAATGAACACGCTGTGGACCGACCGTACCTGCCGGCTGCTCCGGGGAAGCCGTGCTAGTCGCACACCTGACATATCAAACAATCGCACTTGCCGGTTGTCATGGGGGAGGGCTATGATTTTCTGGCCAACACATACATTGATCCTATGAAGAAGATACAGAAACAAGTTTGTATAAAATATTGACAGTGTAGTGTTTTGAATTTACAGATAATAATGCAGTAGTCAAGTCCACATTATTCACATTTCAAGGCAACCGAATTAGTAAGCCGCGGGGGTAATCGTCTAGGACACTGAACATGAATGATACTGAGATGCACCTCACTGCTCAATCACATGTGGACTCCACACACACGCATAGCCCAGACCGCCGACAGCCGACAGCAGACAGAGCCTCTCAGCAAGTTAACAACGCCCCATAACATCTGGCAACCAATGGCTCTTTCTGATACTTGTCTTACTGCACCAATGCAATAGGGTGCTGAGCAAGTTAAAGTACTTATATATACTAAATTCACATAAGAGGATCCTTAAAATACATTTCCCCAGGAGGCTGGACCTCTTTCTCAGAGGCTGCATGATCAAACAAGGCAATAAATTACAATCAACCCTTACCTATTAATGGCAGAGTCTGTACGAATTGTCGCAATTGGAGATCTCATATTTTTTAAATCCCAGACTTTTACTGTGCGGTCATCACTGCCTGAAACGACGTTGTCTCCCACAGTGAACACAGCAGAGGTCACAGTGCTACAGGTAAAGGTTACACACATTAGCAGTTGAGAGTGCAGGGTGTACCAATCATCCCCCACAGTGCACGCTACACAAAGTCTTGCTTCCACAGGGGGCAAGAAAGTTGGAGATGTGCACACTTACAGCGTCTTCTACTCTGCAACCTGTCCCTACTTCTTAAACTCCCCTTGTAAATATATTAAATAAGGACCCTTGCTTTACTCCCCAATGGGGCAGGAAAATGCAGTCTGTCTACACTGCCCTATCATCCTCAGACAGTGCAGATAATAATAATAATAATAATAATAATAATAATAATAATAATAATAATAACAACAACAACAACAACAACAACAACTAGAAAAATATGGATTAAACAACCAGGCAAAACTTCTATGTTTAGGTCTAGTGGGATGAAGTAAATAGAAAATCCATTCCAACTCAATCAAAACATAGGAGTAATTCACAACTAGGTAATGCAAAAGTGACAAAGTTTAATGGACATGTTTTCAAGTAAGATATACCTGTGAGATAGCTCTATCAGTCCCCAAGTTAGATCCCCCAGATCCCATGTAAAAAGCCAGGCATGGCAGCAAACACATGTAATCCTAGTGCTGAGTGGGTGGAGACTGAAGGATTCCTGGAACTTGCTAGCCAGCCAGCCTTTTGAAATTTATGAACTCCAGGTTTAGTCAAAGAATTGACCTCAAAAACTAAGATAAAGAGCAAATGAGTGAGGAAGACATTACATGTTGAAGATGCCAGATAGCTGGCAGCCTCAAAGTGCATACACACCACCACCGCTAGTCATTAGGAAAGTTGTCCCAGTTAGAAATAGGTACAGCTGGGGGCTGAAGAGATGGCTCAGAGGTTAAGAAACACTGTCTGCTCTTCCAAAGGTCCCAAGTTCAATTCCCAGCAACCACATGGTGGCTCACAAGCATCTATAATGAGATCTGGTGCCCTCTTCTGGTGTGCAGGAGTACATGCAGGCACACATGAGGCATAATACTGTATAAATAATAAATCTTTTAAAAAAAGAAAAAGAAAAAAGAAATAGGTACGGTTAACTTGTGACGCAGCTCTTCTTTTCAAGCCAAAGTCACCAATCACTTGTTAAGACAGGATTAAAATAATAACATGGGACTCGAAGAAGAGCCTCAACTCAACAGCCTCTTTCCACTGGCAAGTTCTGTAAGAAAGTGTGATGGAAGCCTGCTTCCCATGAACTAAGGACTGAGGTACTTGACTCATAGTCCATCCTTTAAAAGGCAACTCAGCGTGTCACACAGGACTACCTACAGGGACTGCTGCTGTGCTGACTGCATACAGCTGAGTCTCCATTTTACAAACATTCATCTCTGTAGTAGGACATTGCAGAACTTGCTTCCTGCCTGGTGTGGTGTGGGCTGTGCTTTTGGCTAATGTAGTAATATCCAATCTCCCCAGGGTTGGTACACAAAGGAAAACACTGCCTGATTCCAGGCCCAAATCAGCAGATCCAAAGACACCAACAGAGGAGCTCTCAAGACTCCACCCTCACGTCTACGGCAGTCTCCCACACTACAAAACCCAGGGCCACTTATTCCAAGCTGCTGAATCTTCCCTACAAGGTGACATCAGCTAAGTTTGGTTATGCTGTCTTTTTATCCCCTCAAACCTTTAATTTGTATAAACAAAAGCTTGGTTTCTACATCCTAAATTTACACATCAACCGCTTAGAACTCAGAAATTCCAATGCTACTTGCTCCTATCCCAGAGTCTGTCCTATTCACTCTTGCTGGGAACCTATTCAGTCACTAGCTCCGATTTATGAAAACTCTATTAATTTAAACAGGCAGAGCTAAGTTCTAATTAAGTCTAAGTTCTACTACATCAATCAAGAATTTTAAACTACAACATCAGTGTAGTTTCCTAAGAACACTAAGAACCAAAGGGTTTTCAGTGAGATCTCACAATAAACTATGGTGTAACACTGAGGCCCCAGAGCACAACAGGGACTAAGGCAGGGCTAACACTGTTATCACCTTAGCACTCCTTGCCTTCTGCAAGACAGTCTTTGCCATGGCACAGGCACCTGCAACACAAATGTGCCCAAGCCTCAACTAGAACTGACACTGGGTGGGATTTTCCTCTAACGATGGGGTACAGGGCACTGAGGAGTGTAGCAGTCTACCTCCCCTCCACTCATTTGATAGCAGTGAGCACCTTTCTCCCTAGCTGTGACAATCAATGCCTCCAGGAAGGCAAAACCACCTGGGTTAAAGACCACTGTACTACATCTGGATGGGGCATAAATGACACAAACCACACAAAAATTTATGATAAGGGGAGAAATGGACATATGGACAACCCTCTAAAATCATGATTGACCTATCTTTTTTTTAATGATTATTTTTACTTTATATGTGTTGGTGTTTTGCCTGCATGTGTGTCTGTGTGAGGGTGTTGGATTCCCTGAAACTGGTGCAATAGACAATTATGAGCTACCATGTAGGTGCTAGGAATTGAACCTGGGTCCTCTGGAAGAACAGCGAGTGCTCGTAACAGGCGAGCCATCTCTCAAACCCCATGCATTCTATTTAAATAAATAGCAGCATAGGGCGTGGCCATAAATGAGGTGTAGCAAACATTATAGGAACACTTAAAGATCTTTTTATACTGTCAGGGATTTGAAAAGCATGAGGTAAAGATGTCCATGGCTTCTGTTTGCAGTATATTCTAAGAGGTGTTGGCCAAGTTAAATTTCAGCTAGCATCCTGCTCAATTATAATGTAGAGGGGAAAAGCCTCAACAAAAGATCATCTGACCCCATATTAATGAAATGCTAGAAGACATTAGGTTCTTAATAAATCACAGTCCTGACAGGTATTGCAGGATATCAAAAGAGAAACCTGGCCAAGAGGCAGTAGTTTTAAAGACACCCCTGGACCATGGGTCCCACAGGGAGGCTAGTGAGCTACAACCACTCACTGGAAAAGCTTCAGACTCTGCCAAACTCCAGCAAAACTCATTTATCTTGTCGTGGAGAGCAGCCGAGCATGTACTTCCAGCTGACAGTGTGGTACCTTCTCACCACACACCACTGCCTGATCTGGAACATTCTGCTCCCTCCGTGGGTCTCAATCAACGGAAATACTGTAATGCTAGCACTCCTCATTAGGACTAACAGCTGTCTTCCCAGTCACACAGAGACACAAAACTGTTTTGCATAACAATCTGCCGAAATTTCACAGCTAAGAAAAAAAAATATATGATGTGGAAAATGCTGGACCATGAAATGCTAATGCTGTGTGCTTTTCTGGCATTGTGTCAAAAAACTGACTACTGGGTTGCCATCCCTTATTTTTAAAATTTAAGTTTCTGCAAAAGAACAATTTTGTATCTGTAGAGCAGTAGATCCAGTGTTTACAGACAGTGAGCATTCCCCTAAGTAGAAACACAAGCATACAGGACATCTCCCACTAGAACACAGGCTTCTGTGTTCCAGTACACAGAACCCATCTTTCAACAGAATGCGGTCTCCCCTGTCTAGCAGGACTGCCTGCTGTCCTCCTTCAGCTCCTGTTTAGGCAGCCATGTTGGTGAGGTTACAGGTACAGCTTCTGAGACTACTAGGAGACACAATCTCATAGCACATTCCCTGATCCCCTTAAAATCTTTCAGGAGTTGTTTTGTGGATATAACAACAATTAATCAAAAACAAAACCAGAAAGAGGCACCAGGTGTGGTGGCGCACGCCTATAATCCCAGCACTCAGGGAGCAGAGGCAGGAGGATCTCTGTGAGTTCGAGGCCAGCCTGGTGTACAAAGCAAGTCCAACACAACAAAGGCTACACAGAGAAACCCTGTCTCTAAAAACAAAAAAACAAAAAACAAAACAACAACAAAAAAAGAGGCCATAAATTTGAAGAATAACAAAGAAGGTACAAGAGAGGGTGTGGGGAAAGAGAAGCGAAAATTATGTGTTTTAATTATAATCTCAAATTTATTTTTAAAAGAATATATATGGAGCTGGAGAGCTGGCCTGGCAGTTAAGAGAACGTGATGCTCATGTGGAGGACTCAGACTGGGTTCCCAGCACACACACGGTGGCTCACAACCACCTGTAACCCCAGTTCCAGGGGAACCTACACTGGCTTCTCATCTTTGAGAGCACCAGGCACATCCACATGTAGGCAAAATACTCACACACGTAAAAACAAATGCTTTTTTTCCCTACTTCTTCTCAAGAATGGAGATGAAAGTATCACTGGGACTTTACTGCACTGGCCAGTCAACTGTTCAAGTGTATGCTAGTATTAGTATCAAACTGCATAGACTTCACCTAGATTAAACAATTAGATCCAAACTTCAAACCGAGCAGTCTGGAACTAGCACCCAAAGTGTGCCCCAACCAGCCTAGCCAAAACCCACAGCCAGGGTGCACCCACCCACAACACTGCACAATGCGACAGAAAGTGGGGAAGAGAGCAACTGTGTTCTCCATACCGAAAGGCTGGGCCAGCACTTCCTTCCTGACTACTACTTCCCAAACTATTTGTATAGAAGCAAACTCCTAACAGATAACATCAGCCCTAGCAACCTAATAATAGAGACAGGCCCGGATCTTGGGAAGTAATACTTTCTTACTTTTGTTATTATCTATGTTTTAGAACTTACACAGCCTGTATTTGGAAAGATCAGGTGCCTAATTGACCAACAGAAAAGCCATATCTGAATGAAATGTATTTCTAAATATTTCTTGATGGCTAACTCCACCAAATTTAGACAATAAGATAAAAACAAACAAAAACACCAAAGGAGAAGCTGCACTTGTACCACATGGCCCCACCACAGTAAATGCAACTGTTGCCTGGGGGATTACTTCTGCTAGCATGTAACACGGACTTAATATTCTCATTTAGTCACTTTATTTGGTAACCCTCCCTCCTCAGAAATAACAGAACTCTGCAATCTACATTACCAAAGACCTATTCATCTAGAAAGTACTTACTAAGCACCTTCTGTGTGCCAGGTCTCGCTCTGTATGATGAAGCACGACCAGAAAAGAAGGGAAGCCCACTGCCTGTGAGACCTCTCCATTCTAGAGAAGCCAGCAACGTTTACCAGCTTTTAGTGAAGACCCTGAGTTTGAAGTGCAGAACAGAATTGAGAGCTAATACTGAATTGCACTGCCAGCAGCCAATGTGGAGCCACAAGCATCTCAGATAGTTATGGATGGCGATGACTGGCCCACTGGCCTGCAGTAATTTCAGAGCACTCCAGAGCAGGTTGTTTAGAACAGGACGCTCCCACTGCAACCTTAACTGACTTGGAACTCACATACAGACCAGGCTGGGTTTGAACTGAAAAGGATCCACCTGCCTCTGCTGGGATTAAAAGGATGCATCTCCATGCCCAGCAGGGATACATTCTTAAAACTGTTCAACTTTATTAGCAGGAACTCTTTTCAAATTCAAAGATTGTAATCAGTTTTAAAATACAAATGTATTTAAAATGTATTACTAAAAAGTTAAAATACTAAGATTCATACAGTAAACCAGGTGGTGGTGGCACACGCCTTTAATTCCAGCACTCAGGAGGCAGAGACAGGCAGATCTCTGAATTCGAGGCCAGCCTGGTCTACAGAGCAAGTTCTATAACAGCAGGGCTACACAGAGAAACCCTATCTTAAAATACAAACAAACAAATAAATATTCATACAATGATGTCATTCTTCCAATATCAAGAGACAAGAGTCAAGGTTCATGTGCTTTCTTGAAATTTTGTCTTTCTGACTTAAAAACATTGTCAAGCTTAGAATATTTTTAATTATATTGATAATTTTAAAGAAACTGGCAACAAACATATTATTTAAATTTAGTAAAAAATGACCTCCCTTGGCAAAAAAAAAAATTCATATAATGATGTCATTCTTGCAATATCAAGCAAGGGTCAAGGCTCACGTGCTTTCATGAAATCTTGTCTTTCTGACTTAAAAACATGGTAAGTTTTTAAAATTAGAGCAATAATTTTAAAGAAATTAGCAATAAATGCACTGTTTAACTTAGTGAGAAGTGACCTGCTTTGGGTTTTAATGATTTAACGTTCCATTTCTTTTCTGGACCCAACACTCTGTCAACTAATAGTGACCAACATCTCAATAGTAAGTGACCAACATCTCAATAGTAAGTGACCAACATCTCAATAGTAGACATTATGAATTCATTTTTGTATATAAGAATTTTGAAGGTTCCATTTTTTTATTGATTTATTCATATTACATCTCAATGGTTTTATCCCTTGTATCCTCCCATTCCTCCCTCCCTCCCATTTTCCCCTTACTCCCCTCCCCTATGACTGTTCCTGAGGGGGACCTCCTCCCCCTGTGTATGCTCATAGGGTATCAAGTCTCTTCTTGGTAACCTGCTGTCCTTCCTCTGAGTGCCACCAGGTCTCCCCTGGTCAAATATGAGGCACCAGAGTTCGTGTAAAAGTCAAACCCCACTCTCTACTCAACTGTGGAGAATGTCCTGTCCATTGGCTAGATCTGGGTAGGGGTAAGGTTCTATTTTTTGAAGTATTATAAATTACATTTTAAAACAACTTTTAACGTAATATAATGTTGGACTGATGAGCTGGCTCAGAGAGTAAGGGTGCCTGCCACCAAGCCTGACAGCCTCATATGATTCCAGAAGGCACATGGTGGAAGGGGAGAACTGACTCACAAGGTGACCTCAGGCAGGTGTCTACGTGCCCTCTCACCCCCCATACACATATGCACATAATAGAACACATTATAATACAACATATAGCATGTTATTATATGTTATATTATATATGTGTGTAATATAACATATGTTATATTACATATTATATATAAGACTAAGTGGCAACACACAGAGCAAAGTGGGCCCTTCTGCCCAGTCCTGGGTCAGCAGTGACTGTTTCAGATCCTGAGAAAACCCCCCAAACAAGGAAGCTGAGCAAAGTGATTCCTAACTGAAGGACGGAGCCACTTCCACCCATCCAGCCCCCACTGCGTTTGCTGAGAGCGGCTAGCTACATAATGAGCTCTAGACACGGTGAGAAAACCTCTCAGAGGGGATGGAGTACGGTGCATGCGCCTGTATGTGTGCACACTCCAACTTCCCACAGACAGAAACAGATGCTACCAAGAGACTGATAAGGAGCACTGTTTAAAGCAAGCTACCCTTGACTCTGCCCCCATGAGAAGCTAAGGGAATACTGAGACGGCGGTCAGGAAGGCAGGCGTCCATGGGTTCCACACTTGAGCAAGGAAGATGGAAAATAAAGCATCACTTTTAAAGTTCAGAATGAAGCCAGGTATGGCAGCTCATGCTGTAATTCCTGTTTCAAACAATGCGACAAGAGAATTGCAAAGATTGAGGCTAGCCTGTGCTATATAATTAGCTGCAGTTCAGCCTAGACTACAAGTGAGAGCCTGTTTCAAAAGGACAAGCCCACAAAATGTTCAGAATGCGTCATATCACAACCTTCTACCATGTAGCGTTTCTTTAAGAAGAGAGAGCCAGCCAGGAAACATGTGGAGACGCTCCCTCCCCGCATGTGGAGAATTCAAACGCTGTTGTCACTGCAGAACTAACACTTGAGGGCAACCATTTTACAGACATTAAAAACAATCATGATGATGCCACAGTGGGTAAACAGGCCTGGTGTGACATCAGACTACTGGCACAAACTTCCAGAGCTGCCCTCCAACCTAGAAAAGAAATGTAGCTCCACCCCCCCACCCCCCACCCCCGTCAGACACGGCTGCACAGGAAGGGGACTGGTGAAGCCCCCCCACACACACACACACCATCAGACACGGCTGCACAGGAAGGGGACTGGTGAAGCCCCCCCCACACACACACACCATCAGACACGGCTGCACAGGAAGGGGACTGGTGAAGCCCCCCCCCACACACACACCATCAGACACGGCTGCACAGGAAGGGGACTGGTGAAGCCCCCCCCCACACACACACACCATCAGACACGGCTGCACAGGAAGGGGACTGGTGAAGCCCCCACACACACACACACACCATCAGACACGGCTGCACAGGAAGGGGACTGGTGAAGCCCCCCCACACACACACACACCATCAGACACGGCTGCACAGGAAGGGGACTGGTGAAGCCCCCCCACACACACACACACACCATCAGACACGGCTGCACAGGAAGGGGACTGGTGAAGCCCCCCCACACACACACACACCATCAGACACGGCTGCACAGGAAGGGGACTGGTGAAGCCCCCCCACACACACACACACCATCAGACACGGCTGCACAGGAAGGGGACTGGTGAAGCCCCCCCACACACACACACACCATCAGACACGGCTGCACAGGAAGGGGACTGGTGAAGCCCCCACACACACACACACACACCATCAGACACGGCTGCACAGGAAGGGGACTGGTGAAGCCCCCCCCCACACACACACACCATCAGACACGGCTGCACAGGAAGGGGACTGGTGAAGCCCCCCCACACACACACACACCATCAGACACGGCTGCACAGGAAGGGGACTGGTGAAGCCCCCCCCCCACACACACACACACACCATCAGACGCGGCTGCACAGGAAGGGGACTGGTGAAGCCCCCCCCCACACACACACACACCATCAGACACGGCTGCACAGGAAGGAGACTGGTGAAGCCCCGACGGGAAAGCTTATTCCTCCTCACAGTCTTCACGCTGGGGCCGAGACACACATTGTTTCTAGATTTCCAGATTCTTTTTAATTTCTCTTTTTCATTTTAATTTTTTAAATTAAACATTTTTTATTTTTACATATACATTTATATTATTATACATATATATAATAAACTACCTATAGCAAGAAGAACCATGGCACAATCAGGAATTATATAAATGTTACTTTCTTAGTGTTTTTGGATATTTGTATTTGACAGTCTTGAAGAAAGCACCTTTCCTATCTTGGTGCATCTAAAATTCTGAATGTAAATAAAATATCTATCATATCTCATCATTATCAACTTATAACATCTATCTAGACCTAAAAACATCTTAACCCCTAAGCAACTAAGCTTAATTGTAAAACTAAACTGTCTGGTCTTCAACCCCATCAGAGACTTGAGAAGGAATAAAACTGATTACCTGAGTGAACCGCACTTTTAAGCTACAGCTCAGGTATCACAATGAGTGACACGTAGAGGCCAAGAAACTCCCTGAAGACGGCAACCCTGCCAGCCTGAGCTTACACAAGTCTGCAAGCAGCCATGGTACCATGGGTTTCTTCCTTTAAAGTTCCAGGGTCCAGCCTACATTCTGGTAGACTCAACGGCAGCCATGGCTCTATAGTCTCCAAATACCCCTGAGAACTTCCTCAATGTCCTCTAGCTGTTTAACTTCATTTGTGCTCACCTGGGGAAACCACCGCCGAGTTCAGCAACTCTGTACACTCCGGAGAAGACGCAATGGGCCTTATTCACCTCCACCTGCTCATACCCATGCTACCCAGCCTTGGATGCTACCTCTCTTTTCCTTTCACCTTATATCTCAAGAGATGTCCACACCCAACTTCCAGGAACGACCGAAAGCTACAGAGACCATTCAACTACCAGATTCTGTAATAAATATCATCCGCCTCTGCCTGGCAGGAGCATGGCCATCACAGTGCCTCCCTCGGCTCTCCCGAGTGCTCAGCTCTGTGGCATCCTCCCACACTCCTCCATCTAAAAGCAAACCTTCAGATCCCTGTCCACATCCTCGTCAACAGCCTCCTGAAAACCCGTGCCTGACCCTCCAGAAGGAGCAGGCAGAGTCACTGCCACCAGACAATCTGTGTAAGACAAGGGTGCAGCCCTACTGCGAGCACCCGACAGCCATGGGGCAGGCTTGCACCTCACTGCCAGAACTCTCCATTCTTGTAAAATGGCAGTTCATACCTACACCATTCATCAAAGATAAATGTTTTTCCTACTCAATTTTCACAGTTGTGTAACATGTTTCAAATCAACCCCTTCTTGAAAAAGATGTATCCTGATATAAATATACTATCTTCCTTTTTATAAAACCATCTCCACAGCAAGTGTTACTTGAAAAGCTACAATACTAAGACCCTACAAGACATGTCAGCTTCCCTTTAAAATGAGGCAAATGACATTCTTATTACGAACCAAATTAAGCCAGTTTTTTAAAAACTGTGTGTGCTTACTACTCTTAATGTAAACATTCAATGTTTTACCGTAGGGCCTCAACACTGAAGACAGTGACAATCCTTTGGAGTTATTAACTAAGCAGAAGAAAAATGTATCATCTTGATAAATTTACAAAGGGAAGCAGAGTCACTGTAGAAACAGTAACCCACAGTGCTAGACTGAACAACAGCACTGCGCTTGGTGTTCTCTGGACTAAACAGCAGCACTCCTCTCTGTGCTCTCAGACTAAGCAACAGTACTCCTCTCTGTGCTCTCTAGACTGAGCAACAGCACTCCTCTCTGTGCTCTCTAGACTGAGCAACAGCACTCCTCTCTGTGCTCTCAGACTAAGCAACAGTACTCCTCTCTGTGCTCTCAGACTAAGCAACAGTACTCCTCTCTGTGCTCTCAGACCAAGCAACAGTACTCATCTCAGACTAAGCAGCATTCAGCTAAGCTCTTGACGTATCTGTATAATGAACTAGTTTTTTTCTTCCCAGAAGACAAAGGCTGTGAAGAAAATAAGCCATTCTTTACAATGACCTGCATGTACAGGGTACATTACATGTACGTAATTTAAAAATGTATGCTCTTAGCCAATTTTATAATAGTCTTTCAGAACACAGAAGGGAATTCCCATACATTCAAGTCCTTGCTTTATAGGAATGTGACTTAAGCTATTACTCAGAGTTGACATATATTGATATGCCACATAAAAAATGTTAGGAGGGGTTAGGGAGATAGCTCAGTAGCAGGATGTTCGCCTACTATATGAGGGTCAGGATCTGATCTTTAGTACCATCATTTACCCTCCCCTTAGATACACACACACATATATGTACATATGCACACATACATTTATTGCCTCTAATGTACATAACAATAAATGAGAACTGGAAAAAAAGTATCATTAAACATTATCTTAGTCACTGTTCCATTGCTATGAAGAGACACAATGATCACAGAAACTCTTATAATGGAAAACATTTTATTGGGGCTGGCTGACAGTTTCAGAGGTTTGGGGATGGCATGAAGCATGGTAGCACACCAGCAGACCTGGTGCTGGAGAAGAAGCTAAGAGTTCTACATCGAGATCCAAAGGTAGCAGGAAGAAAGAGACCCTGGACCTGGCTTGGGCCTTTGAAACCTCAAGCCCACCTCCCGTGACACACTGCCTCCACATCTATTTTACCAAGGCCACACCTCCTAATCCTTCTCAAGCAGTGCCACTCCCTAATGACTAAGCATTCAAATACGTAAGCCTATGAGGACCATTCCTATTCAAACCACCATAGACATTAACACAAAGAAACTGACTTCAGAGAAACCAAAACAGAAGACAAAGCAGACATATAAAACTCAAACTGCAGCAGCCCACTTAATGTGGGAATGTCATAGCACATACAGGACTCCTCAAGGTGTCCCTATTTCCCTTGCTTTATCCAAACATGACTTAGAAGAGGAAAGTCATTTTCAAAGGTTTAGTTCCTAGGGGATTACTAAAGAAATCACGGATGTGGAACAGCTGGCTGCCCAAGATGGCAGTTAAATGCCATGTTATTCTGATCTACTCCTGAGTGTCAGAACACAGCTGAGAATCCAGGGAGTAGCTGATTGAAAAGGAAGTGGTAGCAGCTGTAAGTCTGATCAGGTGACTAGATCACCTGAGCTATGTGTGGACAAGCTGTCCGTTAGTGCTGGCTGTGCCAGAAGCACAGCATGCTTTACCACCGTTATCATAACCGTCTTTTCTCCCAGAAGCTGAGCTTTTGGCAGTTCCTTTCCCTCCTACTCTGTGGACTCTACACAGCACAAAGCGGTTTCTATCTAGAGTTGAGAAGAGTGTGGTGAGCACGCCTTTAATCCCAGCACTCAGGAAGGAGAGGCAGGTGGATCTCTGTGAGTTTGAGGCCAGCCTGGTCTACAAAGCAAGTTCCAGGACAGCCAGAGATACACAAGAAACCTTGTCTCAACAAACAAACAAAACTCCCACCTCTACCTGGACATGTCTCCTGTCAGTCTAAAACCCTGATGGCGGCCCCAGTAACGGCTCGCAAGAAAGCTATCGACTCAGCAACTTAAAGAAGCTCTCATTTCCTTGGGATACTTGTTTTTATTAGTTTCTGAACAGCCCATTTCTGTGGTTGACTGGAGACAGGAATTCAATGTAGCCAAGGCTGGCCTCAAACTCACCATCCTCCTGCTGCAGTTTCCTAAGTCCTAGGATTGCAGCATGAGGGCTTTAAAATGAACAAGATACATGAGTAAACTCTTACTTTTGAGAATTATATTCTCAGCTAGGTCAAGTCAAGGCTGTCCTCAGCTAGGTCAAGTCAAGGCTGCCCTCGGCTAGGTCAAGTCAAGGCTGTCCTCAGCTAGGTCAAGTCAAGGCTGCCCTCAGCTAGGTCAAGTCAAGGCTGTCCTCAGCTAGGTCAAGTCAAGGCTGTCCTCAGCTAGGTCAAGTCAAGGCTGTCCTCAGCTAGGTCAAGTCAAGGCTGTCCTCAGCTAGGTCAAGTCAAGGCTGCCCTCAGCTAGGTCAAGTCAAGGCTGTCCTCAGCTAGGTCAAGTCAAGGCTGTCCTCAGCTAGGTCAAGTCAAGGCTGTCCTAAGCTAGGTTAAGTCAAGGCTGCCCTCAGCTAGGTCAAGTCAAGGCTGTCCTCAGCTAGGTCAAGTCAAGGCTGTCCTCAGCTAGGTCAAGTCAAGGCTGCCCTCAGCTAGGTTAAGTCAAGGTTGTCCTCAGCTAGGTCAAGTCAAGGCTGCCCTCTGCTAGGTTAAGTCAAGGCTGCCCTCAGCTAGGTTAAGTCAAGGTTGTCCTCAGCTAGGTTAAGTCAAGGCTGCCCTCAGCTAGGTCAAGTCAAGGCTGTCCTCAGCTAGGTCAAGTCAAGGCTGTCCTCAGCTAGGTTAAGTCAAGGCTGTCCTCAGCTAGGTCAAGTCAAGGCTGTCCTCAGCTAGGTCAAGTCAAGGCTGTCCTCAGCTAGGTCAAGTCAAGGCTGCCCTCAGCTAGGTTAAGTCAAGGTTGTCCTCAGCTAGGTCAAGTCAAGGCTGCCCTCTGCTAGGTTAAGTCAAGGCTGCCCTCAGCTAGGTTAAGTCAAGGTTGTCCTCAGCTAGGTCAAGTCAAGGCTGCCCTCTGCTAGGTTAAGTCAAGGCTGCCCTCAGCTAGGTTAAGTCAAGGTTGTCCTCAGCTAGGTCAAGTCAAGGCTGTCCTCAGCTAGGTCAAGTCAAGGCTGTCCTCAGCTAGGTTAAGTCAAGGCTGCCCTCAGCTAGGTTAAGTCAAGGTTGTCCTCAGCTAGGTTAAGTCAAGGCTGCCCTCAGCTAGGTCAAGTCAAGGCTGTCCTCAGCTAGGTCAAGTCAAGGCTGTCCTCAGCTAGGTTAAGTCAAGGCTGTCCTCAGCTAGGTCAAGTCAAGGCTGTCCTCAGCTAGGTCAAGTCAAGGCTGTCCTCAGCTAGGTCAAGTCAAGGCTGCCCTCAGCTAGGTTAAGTCAAGGTTGTCCTCAGCTAGGTCAAGTCAAGGCTGCCCTCTGCTAGGTTAAGTCAAGGCTGCCCTCAGCTAGGTTAAGTCAAGGTTGTCCTCAGCTAGGTCAAGTCAAGGCTGCCCTCTGCTAGGTTAAGTCAAGGCTGCCCTCAGCTAGGTTAAGTCAAGGTTGTCCTCAGCTAGGTCAAGTCAAGGCTGCCCTCTGCTAGGTTAAGTCAAGGCTGCCCTCAGCTAGGTTAAGTCAAGGTTGTCCTCAGCTAGGTCAAGTCAAGGCTGTCCTCAGCTAGGTCAAGTCAAGGCTGTCCTCAGCTAGGTTAAGTCAAGGCTGTCCTCAGCTAGGTCAAGTCAAGGTTGTCCTCAGCTAGGTCAAGTCAAGGTTGTCCTCAGCTAGGTCAAGTCAAGGCTGCCCTCAGCTAGGTTAAGTCAAGGCTGCCCTCAGCTAGGTTAAGGCCAGTCCCTGGAGAGGAGGGATTAAAAATAGAGGAAAACCTAAAATAGGAGTTCATACCATACCATTCATTAGCTTGCTAGTCCTTAGCTATTTTCAGCCTTGATTTATTCATTTATTTTTATTATTAGATAATTTCATACATACATAGAATGTGTCTTTAACCTCCAATTTCTTCCCTAACCCTTATCACCACTTCCTCCCAGTTTACCTGTTTTTAACCCACAGAGTCTGCTCACTGCTGTCAGTGTGCGCACAGGTGCAGGGCCACTGACCACACATGGGGTAGCCTCGCAAGGGCCAGTCCCTAAAGAAAACCCAGGTGTGGTCTTGGCCACTGTAACCTTATGATCATTTTATTTCTCAAATTGTCATTTCTGCTTCTGAGCACAAGTCTGGAGCTACACTACAGACCCTAGAAAGCATTACTCACTGGTATCTGTGACTCCAAACTACCTCCTCCTCACAAGGCGAGTACAAAAGTGGTCATCAGTAGTAAAGCAGATTTTAAAACTAAGTGCAGCTTGGCTATAGTGGCACTCGCCTGTAACCCCAGCACCTGGGAGATCAAGGCAGAGAATTAGAAGTTCTAGCTTATCATCAGTGGTACATACAGTTCCATGCTAGACTGAGCTAAAAATAAAGATTTACCATCGATTGAAGTGTAGTTATTAAAGGGAGGGGGCCTTGAAACTTTGTCTCAAAAACACAAAACAAATTAATTTAAACAAATAAATTAATAATTAAAATAAAAAGCAAATGCAGTCCTCTAAAATCTCCACCATGAGACAGCCTGACAGCAGAAGGCCACCACTTCTCACTCGCCTATACCCTAGTGAGTCCCACATGCAGACTTTGACAATGAACAACTGCATTTCTAATTAAAATCGACTGCCATCTATGTAAAAATGTCCTTTTCCAAACATTTATTTTAAAAGCATAAAGAAAACTGTTACTAATAATACAAAGCCACTTCTACCTTGGTGAGTCTAGCTAGAATTACGTATTTAGTAGTAATTACCTCCCGCCTGCCAGAAGCCTGGCAATAAAGGATATGAAAATGTTGGAACTTCAAAATAACCATTACAATTTTAAGATAACTTTTGTTTTGTTAGATGCATTTCAGTTTCCTTAGGAGAAACCAGCAAAGCTCACATTGAGAGTAAAGTTACAATTATGTATAAAGGAAGCAAAAAGAAAAAAAAAACCTTCCATTCTCAAATATTCATCCATGCTGAGCTAATTTCAGACTGTTTTCAATGCCAGAGTTTACTCACACTTGTAAATAAATACTGTCAGTCGGGTATAAACTAGAGTCATTGGCCACCCATGGAGGAAGTTTAATGACCAGTGACTGCCTCAACTGTCAGTTCCTTTTCATAGTAATTGAAACAAAGAGGGGGAGGCTCAGAGCCTGAGGAAGGCGACAGCGGAGAGGAAAGGAAAATGCCAAGTGCTTAGACAGGACAATGGGACCAGGAAGAACGGAGCTGAGGGGAGAGGAGCTGGGGGGAGAGGAGCTGAGGGGAGAGGAGCTGGGGGGAGAGGAGCTGAGGGGAGAGGAGCTGAGGGGAGAGGAGCTGAGGGGAGAGGAGCTGAGGGGAGAGGAGCTGAGGGGAGAGGAGCTGAGGGGAGAGGAGCTGAGGGGAGAGGGGCTGAGGGGAGAGGGGCTGAGGGGAGAGGAGCTGAGGGGAGAGGGGCTGAGGGGAGAGGAGCTGAGGGGAGAGGGGCTGAGGGGAGAGGAGCTGAGGGGAGAGGGGCTGAGGGGAGAGGGGCTGAGGGGAGAGGAGCTGAGGGGAGAGGGGCTGAGGGGAGAGGAGCTGAGGGGAGAGGGGCTGAGGGGAGAGGGGCTGAGGGGAGAGGGGCTGAGGGGAGAGGAGCTGAGGGGAGAGGAGCTGAGGGGAGAGGGGCTGAGGGGAGAGGAGCTGGGGGGAGAGGAGCTGAGGGGAGAGGGGCTGAGGGGAGAGGGGCTGAGGGGAGAGGAGCTGAGGGGAGAGGGGCTGAGGGGAGAGGGGCTGAGGGGAGAGGGGCTGAGGGGAGAGGAGCTGAGGGGAGAGGGGCTGAGGGGAGAGGAGCTGAGGGGAGAGGAGCTGAGGGGAGAGGGGCTGAGGGGAGAGGGGCTGAGGGGAGAGGGGCTGAGGGGAGAGGGGCTGAGGGGAGAGGGGCTGAGGGGAGAGGGGCTGAGGGGAGAGGGGCTGAGGGGAGAGGGGCTGAGGGGAGAGGAGCTGAGGGGAGAGGAGCTGAGGGGAGAGGAGCTGAGGGGAGAGGAGCTGAGGGGAGAGGGGCTGAGGGGAGAGGGGCTGAGGGGAGAGGGGCTGAGGGGAGAGGAGCTGAGGGGAGAGGGGCTGAGGGGAGAGGGGCTGAGGGGAGAGGAGCTGAGGGGAGAGGAGCTGAGGGGAGAGGAGCTGAGGGGAGAGGAGCTGAGGGGAGAGGAGCTGGGGGGAGAGGAGCTGAGGGGAGAGGAGCTGGGGGGAGAGGAGCTGGGGGGAGAGGAGCTGAGGGGAGAGGAGCTGAGGGGAGAGGAGCTGAGGGGAGAGGAGCTGGGGGGAGAGGAGCTGAGGGGAGAGGAGCTGAGGGGAGAGGAGCTGAGGGGAGAGGAGCTGAGGGGAGAGGGGCTGAGGGGAGAGGAGCTGAGGGGAGAGGAGCTGGGGGGAGAGGGGCTGAGGGGAGAGGGGCTGAGGGGAGAGGAGCTGAGGGGAGAGGAGCTGAGGGGAGAGGAGCTGAGGGGAGAGGAGCTGGGGGGAGAGGAGCTGAGGGGAGAGGAGCTGAGGGGAGAGGAGCTGAGGGGAGAGGAGCTGAGGGGAGAGGAGCTGAGGGGAGAGGAGCTGAGGGGAGAGGAGCTGGGGGGAGAGGAGCTGAGGGGAGAGGAGCTGAGGGGAGAGGAGCTGGGGGGAGAGGAGCTGGGGGGAGAGGAGCTGAGGGGAGAGGAGCTGAGGGGAGAGGAGCTGAGGGGAGAGGAGCTGAGGGGAGAGGAGCTGAGGGGAGAGGAGCTGAGGGGAGAGGAGCTGGGGGGAGAGGAGCTGAGGGGAGAGGAGCTGAGGGGAGAGGAGCTGAGGGGAGAGGAGCTGGGGGGAGAGGAGCTGAGGGGAGAGGAGCTGAGGGGAGAGGAGCTGGGGGGAGAGGAGCTGGGGGGAGAGGAGCTGAGGGGAGAGGAGCTGAGGGGAGAGGAGCTGGGGGGAGAGGAGCTGGGGGGAGAGGAGCTGAGGGGAGAGGAGCTGAGGGGAGAGGAGCTGAGGGGAGAGGAGCTGAGGGGAGAGGAGCTGGGGGGAGAGGAGCTGGGGGGAGAGGAGCTGAGGGGAGAGGAGCTGAGGGGAGAGGAGCTGAGGGGAGAGGAGCTGAGGGGAGAGGAGCTGAGGGGAGAGGAGCTGAGGGGAGAGGAGCTGAGGGGAGAGGAGCTGGGGGGAGAGGAGCTGGGGGGAGAGGAGCTGAGGGGAGAGGAGCTGAGGGGAGAGGAGCTGAGGGGAGAGGAGCTGGGGGGAGAGGAGCTGGGGGGAGAGGAGCTGGGGGGAGAGGAGCTGGGGGGAGAGGAGCTGAGGGGAGAGGAGCTGGGGGCCTTGGGCAGTAATAGTAAGAGCCCCGTGCACACACATGCATCATCTACAATCCACACACTTCAACATCTGTGTAGAGCCCAGCTCAAGAGGAGGGTGCCAGATAAAGTGGAAAAGCACTGGCTCGGGAAGTCTGTACTTAGACTACTAAATTACACTACCAGGTAAAAACCATATTATTATACAAAAGAGTTGGCCAATTCAGAAGAAATGCTCTGAGTTTTAGTGTCAGCTCCTGATAATTAAGATAAAAATTCATGGAAAACAATCATTTCAGCCACCAGCTAGAATTCCTATGTCAAAATTTTCAAAGTAACTATTTTTCCAAGAGCAAGGCCCATAGTTTTACACTCCTGCTACTAGTAAAACAATACTTTATAGAGTACCTAAAATTATTCTTCAGACATACTGGTATATACAGAGCTACTAAGGACTGATCCAATAACAGATGCATCATTACATGCAATAAATACGACTATGGTAGATTTCCTATTATAATGAAGAGATGTCATAATACAGGGTGAAAATCAATGCAACACATCAAAAAAGAAAAAGGCTTATTAGTCCTTTCTAAAAACATGTGATAAAAGTAAAAGCCTTGAGCACAGCTGACATCAAGGAGCTCTGTCTGATTCAGCAAACATAATGACAGTACAAATTTCAAGGGACCATTTGGCTACAGTTTTTATCTTACAGTGAAGCATTATATCTCAAACCCTAGTTTTGCAAAAAGGCACCAAAGCCATGGAAAAGTACAGGAATAACAGAAAGAGAAAATGAAAGCGGGGGGTGGGGGAGGGGGGGAATCTCTCTCAACTCCTTGAGAAATTGGATCACAAAACTGAGCCAATGATTTTGGTGTTTATATAACTATACTTTGCCTTAAGAAAACCCAATATACAAAAATTCAGAATAAGTGGACATTTGTCAACTATTCACATTAAATTCATTCATTCTTTAACTAAAAAAATTTATGCTGAACTCCCATAAATACATACCTTAAAATACAATTTTCAATAGCTGTATAACATATTAATATGAAATACTGTCTTTCTCTAAGCAAAGATTCACTAAACAGCCTTCTCATATTCAATTTTTTAGAGCTACACCAATAAGAACAGCAAGCATAAGATCTGAGAGTCTAAAGAATAAGAAAATAAAAAAAATTTAAAAAGATCTGAGAGTCTGACTTTTGCTTGTAAGCATTCAGGAAAAGAACTTAATGAAAAGACTCCAGAAAATCATCTTTGCTAGACTAGAAGATAGCACTGTAGTCTCCCCAAGCTTCGGAAAGCTCCTTGCCATGCACTCTTTCAGAGGATGCTAAGTGTGAGGATGCAGGCTTCCAAACCAGAACATCCAGGAGGCTTATAGCCCACTGGAGAAGAGCCTGCAGAACTCTGCACTCGCAGGGTGACAAAGCAGGGTTCAGGGATGGTTTTCTTAAGTCACACTCAGAACAGCAAACTGCAGACACTGGCCATTCTTCTGCTCTTGATGAGGAGCTAAAGCAAGTTTGCTTTTAATAAAGCGTGCCCTTTCTGGATCACTGACACACATCTGTATACATTTGCTATCTGCTATTTGGTTGTATAGGCTCAAACTCCCAGAATCCATGACAAAGGTAAGAGGCAACAATCACTATGAAGATTCCTCAGATAAAAGTTTGTGAAACGTCTCATTTCCTGTTTTTCTATATGCCAAGTGTGTCTAAAAGCTTACTGCTGGTCATTACTACAAATAGTTTGTGTTCAGTAAAGGTATCTACAGCTCCATCTGCTGACCAAGTCCTAACCCTACAGGAGAAAGGCACGGTGGGTACTACCCTACAGGAGAAAGGCACGGTGGGTACTTTTTAAACTCAGCCACTTTAAAAAAAAATAATTATTTTCCTTTTAATTTTATCTGGGCATTTTTCCTGCACATGTGTCTGCCCGTCACTTGTGTGCCTGGTGCCTGAAGAGGCAGAAGAGGCTCTGGCGCTCCCGGAGCTAGAGTAACAACAGCCTGATGTGAGCTGCTACGGGGGTGTTAGAATCAAACCTGCTCCTCTAGAGAGCAGCACTGTGAGCCAACTACACAAAATTCAGAAGCAGGAGAATCCAGGCAATTCCTGCCAATCTAGAAAGGCCTTTAAATTTTAAATTTTATCCTTTTTGATAGAGCAAGGAAATTGGTATTTTTTAAAACAGCATTATACACTCATTAACACTTTTGCTTATCCTATGGTTAAAGCCAATCTAACAACTGTCTTACATCTCAGAAAAACTGGGTAGGGGAGAGACCTCTTCTGAATTTAGTGTAACATTTGGTCCCTATTTTAAATAACAGAAGCACTCAGCAGATTTTTTAGTTCGAGTTCAGTCTAGTGTACAAAGTAAGTTCCAGGACAGTCAAAACTATATAAAGATACCCTGTCTCAAGAGGGAAGTGAAGGGGAGCAGAGGTTGTCAACTCAACTTTTGAAATATTCCTTGGTCTATATTAAAAATAAGGCTAGGGGGTTGGAATTTAGCTTAATGGCAGAGCGCTTGCCTAACAAGCACAAAGCCCTGGGTTCAGTCCTCAGCTCTGGGAAGGAAAAAAAAAAAAAGACAAAATAGCCAGCACTTGGGGAGGAAGAGGCAGGCGGATCTTTGTGAATTCAAGCCCAGCCTGGTCTACAGAGCAAGTCCAGGACAGCCAAGGCTACACAGAGAAGCCCTGTCTCAAAAACAATTAATTAAGTAATTATTAAAAAGGGTCTAGGAAGAGATGGCCCTGCTCCTGGCCAGCTGCAGCACTGGAAAAACTCGCCAGAAGCAGCGTTGCAGAGCGTAGTCTGGTGGTGTGGGTGCAGGAGAGCTGGAGCGCTGACCAACCCTGCTACCACCCAGGGCTTTGAACTGGCCCACTCCCAAGCCTACACGATCTATGAGCTGCTGGAGCACAGGAAACGGCTGGTCCTACAGATCCAAAGCTGTAGGTCTCCAGACACAGGGGAACAGCAGGGTATCTGAGAGGAGTCCCGGTGAGGATCCAGTATTTATAGTGTAGAAAAATCCAGAAGCCTCTAACCAGACCCGTGATTCACTGCAATGAACATCTGCACGTAGGAAAGATGTGTGGACAAAAGGGTGTCCTGTGGGACAAACTGCAATTTCCATGACAAGATTTTTTGTTTTTGTTTTTTATTTTCTTTTGGGGGAGAGGTTGCAAGAGCAGAGGGCAGATATAAAAAGCTTTTTTAAAAAGGCAGGGGGGTAGAGAGGTGTCTCCTTAGGCCAGACATAGTAGCACAAACTTTTAACCTTAGAACTTGAGAGACAGAGGCAGGTGCAGGGGGATCTCTATGAGTTCAAAGCTAACATCGTCTACATGGTGAGTTCCAGGACAACCATAGCTACACAGTAAGACTCTGCCTCTAAGGGGATTGTGTGGGGGTAGGTCACACCCAATCTTTAAATACCACCACGAGACAAGCTGAAGACACCAGGAGAGACACCTTTATACCACGCCATTAGAACTGAGCCCTACCGAAGACAGGCGGCCTCCAGCTTTTCATGGCTTACTTTCTCTAGACTAAAGATGATACCTGCCAACATCTGGCAGCCTCAAATCCAACCTGTGAATTCTTACTACATCTGTCCAGGCACACCAAGGACTTGTAAAACCCTGGCCATGTGTGCATTTATCTGGATACAATGCTCCAGCCTTCACCAGCTCCCCTCGGCTTCCACTCTGTCCTTGTAAGACAGGCTGGCTGTCTCCCTGCGACTGCATCTGCTCTGCCCTATCACAAGTACAGCTGTCTTGCTCTCTGAAAACAAATCTCCCATAGATTTTGCTTGCTCTAGTCCAGGTTACCAGAACCAACTGAGTGAGATGGCAATGCTATTTGCTAGCCTCCGGCATCATCCTGCTGTAGGAAAAGGACAGCATTGTCTAGAGACCAGAGGAAAAGTGGAAGCTTCAGTGGCCTAGTGGCACCAATAGCCAAAATTAAAATGAGAGTAAAGGACAATGCCTATCAAAATGACAGGCGTAGCCAGAAATGTGTTTACTCTCAGAGGCTAAGGGCCAGCTCGTGGGGCCAAAAAGAATGGCAGAACCAGAAACCTGCCCCTCCTGCAGCATCCCTGTACTAAGATGGCAGGGATCATCAATGACGTTAGACTCACGTGATGAAAGGCTGCTGGGAAATAAGATAGTCACATATCTGAAGGGTCAACTTAGTAACCCCAAACTGGAAAACATAACTTTCCAGGGAGAGACCTGGCAGACCCGACCTTAACCTGTGTCATGAGGAACTAGGTAGACAATCTCCTTGTTTATTGAAAAGACCAAAAGCATGCTGTGCAAGAACTCTGGTAAGGTAGCCTCATGCTTAACTTGCTGGACAGAAATTCAAGCAGAGGGGGACACATACTAGACTGATGAACTGCATGTGCATGCATGTGCATACACAGGCATATACTCTCAGTACATGCCCTGCAAACACATGTAATAACACAAACTTTAAAAGATACAACACAGTAGTATCTGTCTGTGCTGGAAGTCACAAAACGAGAAAGGAGCCATGGAGGAGCTAGGAAGAGGTCATGAAGGGGGTGAGGAGAAGAGCATAGGAAGGCTAGCTGGAAGAAGAAAGGGAGCCAGACAGGGAAAGGGACCATTTGAGAACAAAGCTTATGACACATAAATATGGCAATGCCACTACTAAACCCAATGCGTTGTTTGCTAGTCAATTAATTTTAAGAAGACTTAATACAATCCTTTGTGAGTGGCTGTGAACAGCTTAAATCGGCCCCCGTGATGGATACAGGATCATGTTCCCTGCAGCCATGCCTAGCGTGCTTCCTGATTCTTCCCAGCCCCTCCACATTCCATCCCATTCAACCTCTTGAGAGACCATCAGAGCCTTCTTTAGTCTTCTGCACCTTTGAAACACATACCAAAACGTTTAGAGAAAGAGCTATCGTTATGAAAAAGCTGAGTTTCAATCAGTAGACAGTAAGCTGAGGCTTAAGTTTCAATGGCAACCTACAAATTTTTTTCATAGATAATTAAGATCTCTAAATAACTGCAACTCACTCTGTGTGTCCTTGGAAAACATTCACAGAGTGGATGGAAGGGTCCCTGAAATCCCAGAGGCGGAAAGTTGTGTCACGGGAGGAAGTCACCACGAGCCGCTGGGTGGGGTGAGTGCAACAATGTGTTAACTCCTGGTCATGCCCTACAACCAAATACAACAAAAATACAAGTCAGCCACCTGCAGACACACAATTAGAATGAAGCTTTTTTAAAACACAAGAGTCAAAAACATCCATCATCTTTACAGGCACCTCTAGCAGCTGATGGAAAAGTAAACCTTAAAGAATTACTTAGTGGTGTGGAAGGCTGTACCCTCAGATGCCTGAAGAACAGCTATAAAAAAGTGGGGAACTAGATGCATCATAATTCAATTTCTGGTCTTAACAGTTAGAAGGTCAGGCAAATTAACAGGCTGACGACAACAAAAATTAATAGTATAATTTTATGGGCCCTTAGAACCACATCCTGTCTTACATTTGGACAGAACTTCTAAGTATAACATTCTATAAATGGGCTTTACAATAGATCAGAGAGAATTCCACATATGTAACTAACATCTCTAAATCAGTCAGCTTTGTGTTATTCAAAAGAAAGGCTGTCCTCAGTGGCCTGGTCTAAAGAGCTAGAACCATTCAAAAGACCAAGGTCCTCCCAGGAGCTAGAGAATCTGGGCTGCAGAGGCATGCTCCTGCCAGCCTGGAAGCCTGCATCCTGCTACATGGGAAGGGACTTTGAGTGGGACTCCTGGATGCTCAGGACAGAACTGACCCTAAGTGACCATAGTAAGAAAGTATGGCCCCAGACACAAGGCTACAAGAAACTGGATAGGTTTTCCAGCACCCAGTGAGCATGGAAGGAGACTGAAAGTCCAGAGGCTCTGCCCAAGCCACACCTTCACTTCAGCCACACAGCCCCTCACCGCTGAGGAGCAGCCGCCATGGACACAGAAAGCCTGACAAGGAAACCGTCAAGGTAATGGACTCCTATTATTTAAGCTTGTTTTTGGTTTTTTTTTTTTTTTTTTTTTTTGGTTTTTTTTTTTTTGTTTGCTTGTTTGTTTGTTTTGCTCTGCCTGCATGGCAGAAGAGGGCATTAGATCTCATTATGGATGGTTGTGAGCCACCATGTGGTTGCTGGGAATTGAACTCGGGACATCTGGAAGGACAATCAATGCTCTTAACCTCTGAGCCATCTCTCCAGCCCCTTAAGTTTGTTTAAAAAAAAAAAAAAGTGGTAAGAGGATTGTCCAAGAGAGTAAATACCAATAAAACAATCATATTTTGAATTTTGAAACACTACATGCTTCAGTAAATCCCCTGAAGATAAAGTACATTTAGCTATGAAGAGATCTATTAATAAGAAAGGATCTTCAAAAATGACAAGGAAAGAGCCAGGAGCACTAAACAGAGTCCTGGCCTGAAAGTCATTTGTAAGCTCAGATGTAAAAACAGCCCAACTAGGGAGAATTTCAGGTGCTCACAGCAAGATACCTGTCAGAGAGTGAACAAGTTCAGATGTCTCCACATCATACAGGTTGGCAGTTCTGTCCCATGAGGCTGTCACCACTTGCTTCCCACCAACCAGCCAGTCAGCAGCAATAACCACGCCCTGATGGCTTTTGAGAGATGTCAGCGGGACTCGGACAGTAGGGCAGTCACTGGACACATCTCCATCGACATCAGGCTCGTCTTTATCAGAGCACTCTATTTCATCTTCGCCAGAAATTTGTTGCTAAAGGTAAAAATCAGAAAAGAATCACATTGTGGGAATCTTCAGGGTTTTTTTTCTGACAATGCTACACCATTTATCTTTCTAGATTTATCACCATTAGGGCTAATGCAAGCACAGTATCTGATATGTCGCCAGTGTTTAAGGAATGCTTCCTCAATGTTAAGGCTTAGCTATAAAAGGAAGGCCAAACAATCTGAAAAATATTAAAGCCACTATGGCATCAAAAGACCAAAAATTCATTTTCACTAATCAATAAAACAGCAAATAAAGCAATTTCAACATTTTCATTTTTACCACTTATTAGAAATATAATATGAAATCTTAAAAATACATTAAAAGTCAATAATACAGCACAATACAAAAAGCATTTTGGTTCTTAGGAGCCTGTTTAAAATATGTAAACTTCTAAATTATATTAACTTAGAATTCCAGTGTTCTAACAATGAAAGATCATTTGACTTTTCTGTACCAACTAAATCTTTTGTTAAAAGCCAGATAACATAAAAATGTAACAGCCAGTCTATACTCTAGCTCTGTTTGTTTGTTTGTTTGTTTGTTTGTTTGTTTGTTTTTCAAGACAGGGTTTGCTCTTTGCAGCCTTAACTGTCCTGGACTCACTTTGCAGACCAGGCTGGCCTTGAACTCCCAGAGATCTGCCTGCCTCTATCTCCCAAGTGTTGGGATTACAGGCGAGCGCCACCACGTCTGGCTTTTTATACTCTAGCTCTTAAAGAAAATGTTTATTCACTCAATAAATATTGATAAACTGCCGTGCTGTTTATACAGGAGAAGATGGTGCTTATTCTAAATGATACAGATGTTGGCGTAAACACAACTGGCGAAGTTCCTGTCCTCAGAGAAAGAGAGAGGCTACACACACTCACAAAGCACACACATATGGGCTAGTGTAAGAATGAATGTCACATGTGTGTACATATTAGTCTGAGTATATGTTAACAATACACAAGGAAGTATGTCATTTGTGTCGTCTGTATTCACATGGCATGGGATGCATGGGATATACACAAGCAGGGAGGTGGTAGTGGTGCTCTGAAGAAAAAAAGAGAGGGAAGGGAAGAGACATACAGCTGAAGGGCTGTTGTCTTACACAGAATTACTGAAGAAAGACTAGCAACAACTCTGTCCAGTTATGAAGAACAGAGGAGAAGAAGGGCAGGCAGATGCTGAAGGAACAAGTACAAAGTCCTCTTTTCTCTGCTACATCACTGGGCTTGCTAGTATGTGAAGGGCCAGGGAGACTAGCAGGGTGGGAGGCAATGGAGCAGGTGGTGTGGTAACCTGGTAGGCCATGGAAGGACTCTGTGCTCTATTCTGCATGTGGTGGAAAATCTGAATTAACTGTTAAACACAGGAAAAGGAAAGGGGCCTGATATATGCTAAACTGTATCACCCACAAACTCCTATGCCAAAGCCCCCAATCCCAAGGCCTCAGAATGTGACCCTATTAGAAAAAGAGCCTTTAAGAGGCAATTAAAATTAGGCTGAGTGGTGAACCTAATCTACTATGACTGATGTACCATAGTAAAAAAATTACAACAGTTACAAGGGAAAGATCATGGGAGGGCAGGGTGACAAGGTGACCATGCACTAGGCAAGGACTGATCCTTCTGCTATCGTGCTCTTACACTTCCCGTCTACACAGTGATAACATACATTTGAGGCTGAAACCACCAGTCCCAGGGAGCACCAGAGAAAAGTGACTACAGGAAAGAGAAGTCTAGATGTGAGTAGTAATAATGAAGGTGAGAAGAAAAAGATTAATACTTTCCTCAGGAAAGCTTCAGAATTTGTCAACATACAGCCACATGGAATACACACACACACACACACACACACACACACACACACACACACACACACACACACACACGCACGCTAAAGGTATATGGTCCAACATCATGAGTGGATGATGACCGCACAACTAAAATGAGCAACAGGGTAAAAGCAGCAGCTGGGGACATCCAGAGTCCAACAGAGACACCCGACACCCAAGCAAGCAAGATATTAATTAGATGACACCTGAAATCTGCAGTCAGGAGGAAAGGCACAGTAACAGCTGGTCCTGGAAGCCACAGATGCTGAGTGAGACCGATGAGGACCAGCACAGCAGAACCACAGGTGGGCAGCAGACCCACGAGTACACCAGTGGGTGGAGCATCAGAAAGCTACGCAACAAGACTTAAGTCAAGGGAAGCAAGAAACAGGAGGAAAGGGCATCTGCTAGCATTCCCAGCAGCAGCTTCAGCAGCAGGAGCCATGAAGGCAGCACTGATGACTGAGGAACAGCAGAGTTGTGGCGACACTAAGCTAGACAAGAGTGTGACTCTGGAGGAAAAGGTAAATTCTCACATGACATACCTGAAAATGTGGGCATGGGAAGGAAAGTCAGTGAGGAAGCAGTTGTGAATGGCCTCTGGGACAAATGTGTGCTGAGTGTACGCACCATTCTAATGACAGAGGGAAGCACAGCAGGAACATCATCAGGAAGAGAGGAAATAGAACTCTAATGACGGGAGCAAGAATTATCAGGCTATGCTAAAAATCTGCTAAGACTGCAGGACGCATGAGAGCACACAGGGTAGAGTGTCTCTTCAAGGAAGCCACATGTGAGTGACATGGGAAGAAGGGGAGCTGGAGGAAAACAGGTGCAGCCTGGGAAAGGAAAGAATGTGATTACCATGGCGCTCTAAGCACAGACATGTTCACAGAGGCTAGAGTGCAGGAGTGTAGGAAGCCTAGAAAGGTTTGCAAAAGGAACCCGGAACAGACCCTCTAGTTCAGGAATGAAAGCTTATGACTATTATCACTGCACTTTGGAGGCTGAGACAGGGCTACTACAAGTTCAAAGCCAGCCAGAGCTAAACAGTGGGCCACTTCAAAAGCAAACAACAGAAGGGCAGAGGAAACCCTGCAAAGAAAGCACTTCATCTCAGAAGCAAAGCGTGAGCCACTGAGGTATCAGCATGTCCATTATTCTAGAAAAATGAATCCTCATCAATTCTGGAAAGGAAGCAGTGGTGGGCAGCCATTAGATTAGATTCAACTGGCTCAAACATGTTGAGAGCCTAGAAAACTGTGGAAAGGTTAAAGGTCAGAAAAATCCTTTCCCTTCTGCATGAGACGAGAGCTTCACTCCCAAGTTGTGCCGTTCAAGAGAAGAATGGCTCCTGGCAGGTAAACATACCAGGACAGGAAGTGCTGCTACAATCACAGGAAATGCCTGATGGGAATGCTGCAGCAATGCTGTAGCTCTGAGCTCAGTGTCTGGATGCCTTCCGTCTCTGCTGTTGTTGGAACTGTTCAGAAGGCCCTGGTTCCTTATCGTGAGGTTTCTCAGCTCCCACGCCTGCACCCAGGGAGTCTTACACTCCTACACCTGTACTGCTACACAGCTCTGGCTGGCTCTGTGGACAAGGGTCTCTTTGCTTAGATAATGAACATGGCTCCAGCACAGAATATGGAATGAGACATCTGACACACTGCCTTGTCTGTCTGGCACTTCCTGGGTTAATTATGGCCAATGGTGGTCCATAGGGGAACTCAGTAGGTAGATATCTCTCCTGTATGCTACATAACAGTTTCCCAGTGTGCAGAAAAGATTGAACTGAATCCTTAAGATTTCATAGAGCAGCTAGAAACAGAATAGAAAGACAAAAGAGTGTGTCACAGAGAATTCCAAAATTCATGACATTTTGTTAACTGCTGACCTCCTGACCTACAACAGTGATCACAATAGGCTTTCAATAATAATAACAACAACAACAACAATAACAATAATAACAACAACAACATAAGAAACACCTTGGATGGAGTTACACATAGAGGAAAGGATTTCAGGATCTGAAGGTTAAGACCATATACATGACATAGGCCATGTGTAGGGTTAAGCACATATTCCACTGGAGAGACCACACCAAAAAGGCTCAAAAAAACTCTGAAACCTCATTAGAAGATGCATTGATATAAGTTAACTGTAGAAGACAAAAGTTCATGATGAAGGTACCAACTAGTTGGCTGTCTGGTGAGAGGTCTTTCCCTGCCTAGCAAACAGCTGCCTTTCACATAATGGTCAAGAAAAAAAGGCAGGCTCTCTGGTGTCTTAAGGATACTAGTATCAGATCAGGGCCCCACCCTATGGTGTAACTTAAACTGAACTACTTTCTTAAAGATATTAACTCCAATTAAAGCCCCAATAGCATAGAAATTTTGGGGTGACACTAAATTGTGGTGGTTTGAATAGGAATGCCCCTCCAACACCATATTTGAATGCCTGGCCTATAGGGAGGGCACTATTAGTGGGTGCGCCCTTGCTGTAGGAAGTGTGTCACTGTGGGGCCAGCGTTGTGGTCTCAAAGCTGAAGCCAGTTCTCCCCCTGCTGCCTGCAGACCAAGATGTAGAACTCTCAGCCCCTTCTCCAGCACCATGGCTGCCTGTATGTGGACCAGGCTTTTGGCAATGATGACAACGAGCTGAAGCTCTGAACTGCAAGCCGGCCCCAATTAAATATTACCTTTATAAGAGCTGCCATGGTCATGGTGCCTCTTCACAGCACTAGAAACCCGAAATTAAAGCCAGGCATGGTGGCGCACACCTTTAACCCCAGCACTCAGGAGGCAGAAGCAGGTGGATCTCTGTGAGCTCGAGGCCAGCTACAAAGCAAGTCTAGGACAATCAGGGCTGTTACACAGAGAAACCCTGTCTCAAAAAACAAAAACAAAAACAAAATAAAGAAACCCTAAGTTAAGCCACCAATTCATAACATTCTAACCCTGGGCCTCCAAGTTACAGAGCTTTCTTACACTGGAAAATAAATTTATTCTATTCCAAAACATCAACTCATTCCAGCATTAACACTAAAATCTAAAGTACAGTCTTAAGAAAATACCATCTAAATTGAGAGGTCTGCATGAGAATCATGCCCAGACAAAAATCCCTATCTAGCTATAGACTACAGAAAACAAGTTATATTTGTCTAAAGTACAATGCCACAGAGGTTAATTCTATTCCAAAAAGGAGCAAAAGAAAAGAAGGGAAGGCAGCAGGTTCCAAACAAACCCCAAACCTAGCAAAGTAAATTCCATTAGATCTTACGTCTCAACAGCAATGCTCTTAGGCTCCATCCTTACCTTTTAGACCCACTAAAGTGGGATCTTTACCATGACAGCTAGCTGGGCCACCCCACCCCTGCTGTGGCACCAAGCTGCTTTATCCTGCTCTCCACCTCCACCACCACCTCCACCACAGCCACCACCTCCAGAACCACCACCACAACCACCACAGCCACCACCTCCACCACAGCCACCACCTCCACCACAGCCACCACCTCCAGAACCACCACCACAACCACCACAGCCACCACCTCCACCACAGCCACCACAACCACCACAGCCACCACCTCCACCACAGCCACCACCTCCACCACAGCCACCACCTCCACCACCACCACCACCCTATGGCCCCACACCAAAGAGAGGTCACATATAGTGGCACATGACTGTAATCCCAGGTCTAGAGAGGCTGAGGAAGAATGCAAATTCTAGGCCATTCTGTTGGGCTACAATGAAATCATGTCTTTCAAAAAGAAAAAAGAGGGAGAGAAAGGAAAATAAAACAGAGAGGCAGGGAGGATGAAAACCAAGAAGGAGGATGAAGACCTTTGAAAATGAGGAAGAGCCAACCTCAGGACTATGATAGGGGTGACAGCCTTGGCAGTTTCCAAATCACTTTCAGATCCTTGTTTCCCTGTCTAAAGGAAGTCACATGTTCATAGCTAAGAAGTTCCATTTTCTGGTGCTTTGAGAAGCCAGCACTGACAGACTTCCTCCATGTCATCTGTTTCCTTTACCCTAACAGTATAAATCCCATCTGTCTCTAAGATGGCTGATTAAATTCACAGTTCGCATCTACACTAGTCTTTTAAAATATCGGTCAGTTAAGCCACATTCAACCATACCAGAAACTATCAGCTTATTCTAACATTTGCAAATATCCAGAGTCTTGCATGAGTAGACCAACAGAGAACTGTCAGAGTAACTAAGCATGCTTACACTAGTGTCGGCAACAGGCTGAGGTGTTGGAAGCTGTACCACATATCTCCAAATATGAGCAGTCTGATCTCCAGAAGCTGAAGAGACAAACGGGGAGATTATTCACAGGCACACCATGCATAAAATGTGTTCTTTCCTACACCATGACCAAATACCAACCATGCTTTTCTAATTTAGTGATCATTTAGTAAAATAAATATTTTTAGTTAAACAGTGATTTCACACTGTGCAAGGCTATTAAGAATAGAACATATGTACAAAATCAGGATTATAATTGCTATTACTAAAGAAAATATTTCACCTTTCATCTTAGAAAAATTTTGAACGTTAAGAAAAATTATGTAGAGATTTTATTTTTAATCTATGTAATAAATATTCTATTGCATTATACTTGTGATATAACAGAGTCTGAGATGTTTCAGGAAAGTGAATGACACTTTCATCCATTCATTAGTAGTAGGACATCACAATTTGCCAGGTGCTGTTTACGTTACTGTTAGCACTATTTATTTGTGTTGCTTTCCTATTCCTCTCCTTTCTAGCCTTAGTTTGCCAAGACGATGCTTTGACTAGGAATGAAAGACTAAGGACAGCCCCCGGGACCCTGAAGGCCTCTTCCACCCCACAGTGCTTACTCTTACCCTCAGCACAGCCGTCGGTTTCCCATCTTCTCTTCCCTGCTGCAAAGCTTACCTCCTCACATTACACGAGCTGACAGTGAACTCCTTAGGGCCAAAATCAACTGACTGTCCTGACTTGACAATGTCTCTCCAATCCACACTACATAAGAACTACCGTCTAATTTCTCTTCTCCTCTCTCTGTCTCAAAGTTCGCATTGGTTCCTTTGTAGATGTCACTTGTGTTCACCGCTCCTTTCTACGCCTTCCGTTTAGATCTAGACGTACCCACCTGCCACTGGTCTAGTCTCACCCCTCCACCAATCATATAATGAGCCTTCAGTGTGTTTCCCACTTTAACTCCTCAGATACATATTGAGGTAAATATTGGCTCTGATCCTCTAGGCCTGGGAAATGATTCAGAATAACCTTCCCACTACATCCCATCACATGTGAAAAGTCTCACCAAAAAGAGCAACCACTGCACACCACACATTAAAAGCATCCAAGCTGGGCTCCTTCCTAAACACTTCCACCCAGGCCCGGCAACTTGCACGCTCTATGCTGGGGTCAGCAGACTATGGTCCACGGGAAAAGGGCAAATGTTTCCCCATTTTTGTAAATGAACAGTAATGTCCCTTCACCTGCTGCAGAGACACACTTTGGTGCTACAAAGGGACAGAGCGGAGACAAGTGTCATATGGTCGGTCAAAGATAAATATTCCTATTAACTATTCTTTTACAGAAGCACACCAACCTCTGGCCCATCAAAGCCAAAACATACTCTCCAAGATTATCGCCTATATCCCCAAACACGACTCCACAGCCACCTGACAATTTTATAGAAATAATTCTCAGTACAACAGGCTACCTTCCAAAAGCAGCAACAATGTTTGTTTGTTTGTTTGTTTGTTTTGTTTTGTTTTCCAAGACAGGGTTTCTCTATATAGTCATGGCCGGCCTGGAGCTCACTCTTCACTCTGCAGACCAGGCTAGCCTTGAACTCAGAAATCCACCTGCCTCTGCGTCTCTCTTGAGTCCTGGAATTAAGGGCATTACCACCACTCCTGGAGCCAGTCTAAAATGTGATGCATACAAGCTACCGTAGCCTAAGTAAGTTACCTAAAGGAATGAAAAGAACTCATAAAATGTCTACTAAAGATTGTCTAATTTTCATAAGTACCATGGATAACTCTGATAGTACTAACAAAAGAATATAAAATTTATACCTGTTTTAAGACTATTAATTTCATTCAAGAGAGGAAAAAAAATCAACATACCAGTAAGAGCCAACTGCTCTGAGGGATGAAATTTTATAGAATTTACTGCAAAATAAAAATATTACAAGAACAGGTTTAAAATAACAAAAACGTGTTTATTTATTAGCTATTGTACGTCTTAAAAAGTTAATTGTAAATTTTAAAAACTATGATAGTTGGTTCATTAGATCCTGACTTGATTAAACTATTAATTAGTGTACATGTTAGAACAGAGGCATAATAAACAAAACTCAAGTATAAACCTGCTGCTAAGCAACAGGATATACAACAAAGAATATTAACAATCTACATTTTAAACAGGCAAGTAATTTAGAGTTAAAATAAATCAAGATAAACAATGAAAACAAAATTATTTGATGAGACACAAAAGCAAACTGTAGTGTGCAGGCACAGCCCACTGGCCTCACCCTGCGTCTTCCAAGCTTACAGAACCCTGATCTAGCCCATGACAAATGAGACCCCAGAAAAGGGTTCCAAGCAGACTCAAAAGGGAGTGGGGTTATTAGGTTCCTGTCCTCTCATTTCTTATCTACATTTAGGATACTCAAGGGTAAGTTTTGGCAATGTCTTCTGAGGAAGGTTTTATTTTCTTAATAAAGGAAGCAATAGCTAACAGACTCCCAGTACCTAGTACCCCTTCAGCCTGCCTCCCTCCCTGCCTCCCTGTCTCCCTCCCTCCCTCCCTTCCTTCCATTCAAATGGGCTGTCTTAATGGGAGGTCAGCAAGTTAAGAAGCCTGAGTCTGCCTGAATGGGACTGGTCAGGTACTGAAAAGATCCTAAGCCCATCCCTCTACCTAAGGCTCACATAAAGCAAATCCTGAGTTTTAGAATGAACACGATCATTAGTCTGACCAGGGAGCCGAACTCAATTTACTCTGGGAAGAACCAACCTTCATGTCTCTGCCTTGTACTGAAAATGCTTATCCCTTAGACAGAATGTTGTGAAAATTCTGCCAAACCTCAAAAAATTATGTTAGTATAATTTTGTTAGCTATGCTTTTAAAATGATGTCTTATTCTAAAACTACATAAAGAGAATTCTATTTACTTTCAATACTGAAATATAAATAATATAGAAAACTTGGGTAAATTGCTGTCATAAGTAATAAATGTAAGCTATATTGCTTAAAATAAACAAATTTATTTTAAAAATGAATTTGGGACAGGAGGCTGGAGAGATGGTTAAGAGCTCCTACTATTCTTATAGAGAATCCAGAGTCAGCTCCCAGCATCCACACAGCCGCTGACAACCTGCTGTAATTGAGTTCCAAGAGACCCAACACCCTCTTCTGGCCTTCCAGGCACGAGGCACACATATGGTGCATATATTTTTTCAGGCAAAATAATATACATAAAATAAAAATAAATATATATTTTTAAAAGACATGTAAAGTAACACATGTTCTATAAATGTTTACCGTATTTTTGAGTCCCTAGTGTATATTCTAGGCACTGTACTATAAACTAAGAAGGACTAGTGAAGGGACAACAGAGACAGGTAGCAGCAAGAACAGCCAAGGAGAGAAGGTCCTGAGGAAGAGAAGAGCTGGGGGTCTCTGACTTAGAGTCCTTGCCTCAGAGGAGGTCCAGGTGATCAGGAAGGTGCTGGTAAAAGGAGGAGTCACCTATGGGTGTGGCTTTGTTGAGTCTATATAAGTGAGCTTAGGCTAAACTCCAATGGGAACAGAGATATTCAAATGACACTTGTGTCCCTCCCTTTGGCTACCAAACTGTAACCTTCTGTCCACTGGGGGGAACACTGTGATTTGATAGATATGATGGAGTCCAAAAACAAAAACCTCTAAAAACAAAAGAGGCTTCCACTCTATGCATATAAATTCATCTAGGGATAAAAAATTCAGGACTGCAAAGAGTGGAGATCTTACATACCACAAAAAAGACTCTTTCAAAAGTAAAGCTCTTTCATCCCCCTTTTTCTTCAGCTGAGACTTAGCAAAAAGTTTCAGTAAGAGAATGAAGGCAACCTGGGGCCGAAGTCCCTTCCCTAGAGGCTGCCTCAGCACTAACCTTCTATTATGTTCTAGTCTTTGTCTTATTGATTTCTATGAACTGCTACAATAACCACAGGCAGAGTGAAGAATACACACACACACACACACACACACACACACACACACACACACACACACGCACACACGGACCTACATGTGCAATTAACAAGCCTATCCATCAAAGCTAAGGATCAGTGTTAGCTGGCAGCAGAGGGTGTAACTAGGTAAGCAACCCTGCACAGAGACTAGATGAAGACATGCTAGGTGGAAGAAATTTACAAACACTTGGGATAAAAATACAAAACTAAAATTTGGTCGAAACTGTTATACTCAAATATAATTGAAAGGGCAGAAGAGACCTACTATAAAATATTACAGACTACAGACCCAAATACCCAACAGTGGGAGCATCCTGTATTTTGCTTGATCAGAGTATTACACATCAATCTCTAACACGTGGTTTATAGTAACTGTAAAGCTACAGAACGTAGACTGATATGCAGCACCACCTAAGCGCTAAGCTTTTTCCCTGTGCTACTTATACAAGTTAAAGAACAGTTTATTCTAGGCTCTTGACTGCATTACACTGTCTCATGACCATCAAGATACTAAAATGGTAAATCAAGTATAAAACTTTCTACCAATATTGTTAATATTATGAAAAAGTTTTAAAGGAACCAGAGGAAATACAGCTTCTGATTGTTGTGCTCATTTAGGTAAATGCTTACCTGAGCCCACATGGCCAGCATATTTGACAAGACATTTGCCAGTCTCTATGCTCCACAACAAAGCCGTGTGATCTACAAGATGAAGAAGCCATAACTTAGCCATCACTAATTTTACAGTCCCTTTAAAAATACAGTCACACTCTTAAAATGGTAAGTCCTATCACCCCTAACAGTTATTTTTATGTTGTGTGTATGGGCATTGTGCATGCACGTCTGTGTATGCAGTACTCGTGAAGGACAGGAGAGGGCACTGGATCCACTAAAAGACAGTTGTGAGCTACCCAGTGGTTGCTAAGAATCAGAAATGGAACCTGAGCCTCTGGAAGAACTGCCAGTGCTCTTACCACGGAGTCATCGCTCTGGTCCCCCAGATAGTTCTTGCATCTTTGATTCTACCACTTTGTACAATTCAACTGACCTGAGAAATGGCTCCAGATCAGAGAGGCTGTGGCTTGTCTGAAGCCACAGAACTGGAAATGGACAACTGACTTGGTTTTCTAGACCATTACACCGAGACCATCATATGTGCAACTGGCACAAAGAAGTCACAGGTTCCATTATTTTATCCAAGTATTAGCACTTTTCAGAGCACACTGTAATTCTCAAGTTCAATTAGCCTCCAAAGTTAGTTAAATTATATGAAATAATGGCTATTCCTTTGGACCTTACCCTCCCACCGGTATTAAAATGGGAAAATTCTGGGAAGAACTACTTGCCAATTATAAAAAAAAAAATTCAGAAAATTAAAAAGAATCCCCTCCTTTTTAACTAACACTCTCAAAGCATGCAAGATGTTTACATGTGAGAACAAGTGCACACAGGAGAAGAACCTCTCAATACTCTAACTGTATTTCTTGTTCTTTTACTGTTTAAAATCAGAATCTAATGAGAAAAGGAACTTCCACAAGCTAAGAACGTCAGTTTTAACCACCAACCATCATTCTTAATCTTAGCAATTTGTACCTGAAGAGTTACAAAAATATGAGACGAAGCTAAGCTTTCATCAACTACCACGCTATGGTGAGATCTACCCTGTGATCCCCAAGAGCCAACTCCTCTGACAACTCAATACGCTGGAGAATATGCACTCTGTGGTTGCTTATGTAACACTTTCCCTTCATTGCTGGAAGAAAAATTGCACATCTGATTTAAAAAAGAACAAAGTCAATCAAAAACACATCTTATGTTTAAAAAATATCACACCTCAGTTGTTTCTACCATTCAAATACTGACACCCACACATAATTTAGCTGAAGCAAATATCCCCTTTCTCAAAAACAAGAGTCCAGCGTAGGCCATGACATCTACCCACAGGAAGACTATAAAGGAAGACTCCAGGTCTCAGGAGAAGTGGGCGCTCTCATGTCAAGGCAAAGGCTTTTTTTGTTTGAGAGACAGTGTGACAGGATTTCGTATCACAGCCCGTGCTGGCCTGGGACTTGAGGTCCTCCTGCCTCCACCCTGGGTTGTGGGACTTCGGCGTACACCACCACAACTGGACCCACAAGCGTCCGTTGTAAGAACTCTTCCACCACACCTTTGCTCCCAGGCACTGTTTGCCACTGTCAACTCACTTCCATCACTTATCAATCAAAGCCACATCTTAATAAGCCAGCGGCAACAGTGCCTGGCTCACCGGCAGACGCTGTCCCAAGAACCACAGGCTGTGTCCTTGCAACACTGACGTCCCAGATGCCGTCCCTGTGGCCAATGTACTCCTTCACAAGCTGGCAGATGGCCCTTGATGTGGTAGTCTTAAAGCTGGAGACGATCTAAATTGAGAAGAAAAGAAGCAATTTTATTAAATTTTTCTAAGTTAAAAAAGGCAAAAGAGCAAAAAACCACGTAAGTCACTTAACAGGATATTATAAATACCACCGAATATAATACAAGCATGAACAGAAGTGAGATGCCTTGCACAAGAAGGCTAACTCTCACTCAGCTTGTTATCAGAGGCTTCAGAAAAATGTCCCCACCTACCTACCAGGTAGGTAGCGTCTCAATGCAGAAGAAAGGCACAAGTGGACCTTCAGGACATTCTTTCCCAAATCTTAAATCACCAAAGAAAATCCCCCATTTTGAAAATACACACAGAGAGAAGGACAGAGAAGAGACAGAGAGAGAGAGACCGAGGGGGAGGGGGGGGACAGAAACAACCATGAAAAAGTTGAGAAAAAGATGCCCCAAACTACTAGCACCAGAGTGTGCTCATAGAACTTTCATTTTTCCTGAATTTGGTTATTTTACACCAACCACATATCAAAACAACACAGTACATGTTGTAAGAGGAACCAAAAGATCACACTGTAACAGATGAGGAGGTTTGTTAAAGACTGTTTATTGAGCACTTGCTTGAAGCCATGTGCCACACTGGATGGAGACAGAGCAGAGATACAAAGGCCTTTTAGAAGCTCATATTCTAATGGAAACAGACATGAGATGATACAGACAAGAACACGCGGTAAATTTCTGTCTCATGTAATGACACATACAACAAACAATTCTTATTTTCCTTATAGTGAACAATATAAAAGCAAGGAAGAAACTAAATGCAAAAGTTTCCTTCAACTTTTGTCATGAAGCTATTCTCAGATAAATTTAAATTTTTCCACATTTAAGTAAACCAGAAAAATACAAATAATGATGAATCTATAAAATCAAGCAAAAAATTAATAGATTCCTACAGCTTGCTTTTAACAATGATTCCACAGAGCCTAGGGCATGTATATAAATGTACTCGTACATAAATATATGAAGATACAATCTGTTACATCAATTAGGTATGTGCTTGCAGATTATCCCCAACAAAGTAAAGACAAAAACAGAGACTGACATTTTACAAGTAATATAAACCAATTCTATTTAGCTTGATTTAAACTTTACAGAAAATAGAAAGGGACTTGCTCAAATCTCAAACCGATCACTGTCATCCTGTCTTTCTGAAAGCTAGTCTCCCTCCTAAATCAACAGAAGTATCCCTCTACAATGTATATAAGCTTCTGCCAGACAGAATACATTTTAATGGGAGAGAAGTCACAGACTACATAAAGCTTGCCACCATCTTAAGTTGTGGTAAATTACATTTTCCAAGTCTCTCCACATTTCAACTATAAAGAACGCTATCATGAGAAGCTACTGAGCCACTCATTTCTTACCTAGGCCACTCACAGGCAGAATGGAAGAGGCACCACCACAGGAATACAGCTTTGTACTTTAGATATGGGACAATACTCTGTTCATAAACACTGTGGCTGGCCATCTCACATGCCACTTCCATTAACACTCATTATGCTTTAAAAAAAAAAAATGACTTAAACCCAGGCATGGCGGTACACGCCTTTCACTGCAGCCCTCTGGAGGCAGAGGCAGGAGGATCTGCACTCTAGGCCAGCCTCGTCCACATAGTGAGTGCCAGGACAGTCAGGACAACATAGAGACTCTGTCTCAATTAAAAAACAAAAACAAAAAAACAAAAAAAACAAAAAACAAAATTTAAAAAAAACAAAACAAAAAACACTGACTTGGTCAAGATTACAAAGAGACCCAACAAAACAACTGCATTGCTTAGAAGGAACATCACAACAGCAGAATAAAGCAATGGTGTGATGTTTTCCCATCATCCTAAATTATTTTAACTTGAATACAACCTAAAGCACTTTAAAAACAAACCAGAAAGGCTCGTATCCACTACAAAACAAAACAAAAACAAAAACAAAAAAACCTTTCTAAAGAATATTCGCAAACATCTCCTTGGGTTTCTCTAAATCAGTTTTCAGGGTAGACTGTCCCCCACCCCACCTCATAAGCATTAGCAACCAGTCACGAGCTGCCCAGGGAAGGTTTGCTTCATACACTTCTGCACTCCCACTGTCTCACCAAACATGCTACTTGTCTTTCATGGCTCTGAGTCACAAGGAGGGCAAGTAATGAATCTAGACTGTAGCACGTTCTGTTGCACTCGTGCTTAGCTCTAAAACCAAGAATCCATGCTATGGTACAAATCAGAATATATCGTTACCAAATTATCTCTTTGGTGCCAGGTGTCTTTATTTCATTATTTTTGAAGATGAGTACAAAGAGTGTACAAACTGCTGTAAAGTCCATTAGGAATATACTTCTGGCATGTTCTAATCCTAAAATGGCTGCCATTAAATATGTCAGAATCTAATATATGTTCAAAGCAGAACACTATCGTGCATGCCCTTACCTGTGTCCAAACCTTGTGTTGTTTTTTTTTATTGCTACATATAAGCATATCTTCTTCTACTTCAGAAATAACCAGAGAGTTTTTAATCCTAAGAGTACACATTGTATACACAGAATTGTAGTCATCAGAATTACCTATTTAAGATAATGTAGCGGGCAATGAAGAACATAATTTTACAGCTCACTTTGAGGGAAACCTGAGTTAGTTACAAATTCAAAACTAGGACGAACTCGATATTACAGCAGACAGGAATCCAGTGACACAGCAGACACATCCCAGACGTCATCACAGCACACAGCAGCACAATGCCAGCACCACACATGTTCTCGCCGAAATAGTCATTACCAACGTCTTTTAAATAAGGAAGCAGGCAGAGAGGCTAGACTTGCCCTCTTAGCTGCAATTAACCTCACTGTTCTGTCCAAATAAACGACTGTCAGTCCAAGACAATGGATTATAAAAATAAAAAGCTGGTAATACATATGTAATCATAGTACAAATTTCAGTTTTTCCTCTCACTTTTAATCAAAGGAGTATACAGTCACCAAAGTTAGGTAATTAATTTATCTTTTACATATTGAAAATATTCCAAATTAGAAACGTACAATATTACCTAAAAATACTATTATACATTAACTTTCCAAACAATTAAGTCCTTGTCACTTCAAGTCAGTACTAAGCACGTTAAAAGAAAAACTCTTTGACTGTCCCTATATGCCTCAGAACACCCTCACTTCCTTCTCATACTTAGGAAATTGAAAAATAATAATGAAACATAACTTGAGCCCATATATTTATCTAGTATCTATCTATTAAGCCAATTAGCAATACAAAATATATTATTCTTCTAAAGACAAAACATTATTAAAGCACAAATGCATCAATCTCATCACTGAGTTAGTATCTAAGTTAGTACCTAAGCATCTACATTCTATAGCCAGTTACCAATGGATGTTTCTAGAAACCAGACATTTTTCTATTACACATTTCTAACTGGAAAATATGCAAGTTAAAGTACACGTCTGCACACCGTAAGCACCACATGACTGGCTCCAGAGCCAGTGCCTTGCATACCTTGCTGGTGGAAGCCTTGTAGGTGGTCTTCAGCTTCTGAGAAAGCTGACTGGTGCTGTGACTGGCTGTGGAGACAGAGAATCAACAATCAAATACCCTCAAACTCAATAACCACAGCATTGCAAAGTGCAGCTATGTCTTAGAAAGAACAGGAAACTCAGAAGATATGTGCGCGCGCGCGCGCGCGCGCGCACACCCACACCCACACACACACGCCCCAGTCATGGGAGCAGCAGCAGCGCTACAGCAAGGACCCAAGCTCTTTTTCATCTGAAATCTACCTGAACTATATATTCCACGTTTAGCTCACTGCAGAGAGCAAACGAGTCAGTGTCCTTCAGTAAGTCCCCGTTTCCTTCACAGGTGGTCCACACACAATGCTGTACAAACATCTTACCTTTGGTTTTGAGCTGCCCCTTGCTCAGTTCTGCCCCATCGATCGCTTGTCCTTCACCAGCTAAGCGTTCATTAAGAGTATCAATTTCTCTGCGCACTGGAAACAAAAACCGTTTTCTTTTGAAAAATGCAAATTGTAGTCTTACATTCATGTCTAAAGCTTACATACATAAGAATGTTGGGAGTTGGGACTGTCAAAACAAAGACATGAAAAATACTCTAAAAAGCAAGGTGATAATTTATAGTTTCCTAACACTCAAGCCATCATTCCAAGCACAGTAAGTCACCAGAAAAATTCAAAGGAAAAAAAAAAATACAGGAAATGTTTTCCTTTAAAGAGTATAATGGGGCCAAAGGGTTATATAAATTTCTTTTTGTGTTTCTTTTTAATCACATGTAAGGATTAGCTTATAAAAACAGAACAAACAAACAAAAAAAAGAAATGAAGCTAATTCAAAATACTTTTGATTTACCTCTAATAACGCAATGTGATTTTGGAAAATTTTAAGAGAGGATATATTAAAGTTTATATAACTTATGGTATACTTGGTATATGAAAAATGAAACGTATTCATTTGGCTAAAAATTGCAATTTTGATTGTTCTATCTGTAGCCCCCTCGAAGATTCTCAGGCCCTAGCCCTTTAATCTGTTAACATGATATCCTACAAGTTGAGGGGTTCTGCAGAAAGGGAGGTCACCCTGGAATATCCAGGGGTTCAATCAAGTCACATGGTCTTAGGACTGGAGCAGACAGAAGGTAAGTCAGAGAAGAAACAAGAGAAACCATCACACATCACCAAAGGAGATAAGTACATGAGCCAAGGACAGTGACAGAGGGGCTTGTCCTAAAGGCACAATTAACTGTGGCTTGTCACTATACAAATAAGCAGGAGACATTTGTCCCTAGAGGCTCAAGAAAGGAGCCCAACTCTGTCAGGACTTGACAGTATCTTGGAAGAGTCATGCTAGGGCCCACAGAACTGTAAGACAATGTTTTTATACTATTTTATGTGTATGGCTGTTCTGCCTGCATGTAATGTCCATACACCACATGAGTGCTTGGTGCCTTCAGAGGTCAGATCTCCTGAAACTGAAATTACCAAGTTTTAAGCAGTTATGTGGGTGCTGAGAACTGAACCCAAAACTTCTGGAAGAACAGCCAGTGCTCTTAATAGCTGAGCCATCACTCCAGACCCAACAAACAGAATAGAAATTAACAGAATGATGAATCTCAGCTCACAAATCTCTATGGGTAGGTAATAAATTTTTAAATACATTAAGATATAAGATACTCACATTCTAAGTTTTCGATATAAAGATTTTCAAATTCTCTTTCTATCTGACCAAACAGTTCCAGCAGTGTACTGCGAACCGAGGAAGGCAGTTTAGAATCCTGTACAAGAGAAATATTTTTGTTTACAATGAATGAATGAATCACATTAAGACCAGATAATACTTTTTTCAAATTGAATTATTATTTATCTCTTACTTCATAACATCATACATTCCATTTCTTACACATATGAAGGTTAAAAAATTTAAAACTTAACTAGGTGAGACCAATGTACTTAGCATGCACCTTGGGCTCAATCTCCAAAACTCAAAATACTTAGATTCAAGTTTCTACAAAGGAATAACTGTCAAAATGTATTCCTAGAGGAATACAAGATTTAAGAGCAAACATGTTTCAAAATAACGTGTTATTTCACACATGTAACACAGTTCTCTGAAGAAACTGACAAAGCAGAACATGGTGACTGTAGAGATGGAATGCTGCAGACTGAGCTCCCGAATAATCTGAACAGCCTTCAGCTCTTCCTAACAGCTGTTTACCATCAGCCTCTGAACCTGACCTAGCACCCTGACTACTGGGTAAACCCTTTAGAACGCACTGTTAAACTCGGCACACCACAAGCACCCACCAACCCTAAAGCTGAGACTGTCAGATCATCTCATGCTCTGCTGCAGCCTGCCTACCCGACGTCCTCAGCAATCTATGTGGCCAGTGTCCTGCTGCAGCCTGCCTACCCGACGTCCTCAGCAATCTATGTGGTCAGTGCCCTGCTGCAGCCTGCCTACCCGACGTCCTAGCACTCTATGTGGTCAGTGCCCTGCTGCAGCCTGCCTACCCGACGTCCTCAGCAATCTATGTGGTCAGTGCCCTGCTGCAGCCTGCCTACCAGACGTCCCAGCACTCTATGTGGTCAGTGCCCTGCTGCAGCCTGCCTATCAGACGTCCCAGCACTCTATGTGGTCAGTGCCCTGCTGCAGCCTGCCTATCAGACGTCCTAGCAATCTATATGGTCAGTGTCCTGCTGCAGCCTGCCTACCCGACGTCCTCAGCAATCTATGTGGTCAGTGCCCTGCTGCAGCCTGCCTACCAGATGTCCCAGCACTCTATGTGGTCAGTGCCCTGCTGCAGCCTGCCTACCAGACATCCTAGCACTCTATGTGGTCAGTGCCCTGCTGCAGCCTGCCTACCAGACGTCCCAGCACTCTATGTGGTCAGTGCCCTGCTGCAGCCTGCCTATCAGACGTCCCAGCACTCTATGTGGTCAGTGCCCTGCTGCAGCCTGCCTATCAGACGTCCTAGCAATCTATATGGTCAGTGTCCTGCTGCAGCCTGCCTACCAGACGTCCCAGCACTCTATGTGGTCAGTGCCCTGCTGCAGCCTGCCTATCAGACGTCCTCAGCAATCTATGTGGTCAGTGCCCTGCTGCAGCCTGCCTACCCGACGTCCTCAGCAATCTATGTGGTCAGTGCCCTGCTGCAGCCTGCCTACCAGACGTCCTCAGCAATCTATGTGGTCAGTGCCCTGCTGCAGCCTGCCTACCAGACGTCCTAGCAATCTATGTGGTCAGTGCCCTGCTGCAGCCTGCCTACCAGACGTCCTAGCACTCTATGTGGTCAGTGCCCTGCTGCAGCCTGCCTACCAGACGTCCCAGCACTCTATGTGGTCAGTGCCCTGCTGCAGCCTGCCTACCAGACGTCCCAGCACTCTATGTGGTCAGTGCCCTGCTGCAGCCTGTCTACCAGACGTCCTAGCAATCTATGTGGTCAGTGCCCTGCTGCAGCCTGCCTACCAGACGTCCTAGCAATCTATGTGGTCAGTGCCCTGCTGCAGCCTGCCTACCAGACGTCCTAGCAATCTATGTGGTCAGTGCCCTGCTGCAGCCTGCCTACCAGATGTCCCAGCACTCTATGTGGTCAGTGCCCTGCTGCAGCCTGCCTACCAGATGTCCCAGCACTCTATGTGGTCAGTGTCCTGCTGCAGCCTGCCTACCAGACATCCTAGCACTCTATGTGGTCAGTGCCCTGCTGCAGCCTGCCTACCAGATGTCCCAGCACTCTATGTGGTCAGTGTCCTGCTGCAGCCTGCCTACCCGACGTCCTCAGCAATCTATGTGGTCAGTGCCCTGCTGCAGCCTGCCTACCCGACATCCTAGCAATCTATGTGGTCAGTGCCCTGCTGCAGCCTGCCTACCAGACGTCCTAGCAATCTATGTGGTCAGTGCCCTGCTGCAGCCTGCCTACCAGACGTCCTAGCAATCTATGTGGTCAGTGCCCTGCTGCAGCCTGCCTACCAGATGTCCCAGCACTCTATGTGGTCAGTGTCCTGCTGCAGCCTGCCTACCAGACATCCTAGCACTCTATGTGGTCAGTGCCCTGCTGCAGCCTGCCTACCAGATGTCCCAGCACTCTATGTGGTCAGTGCCCTGCTGCAGCCTGCCTACCCGACGTCCTCAGCAATCTATGTGGTCAGTGCCCTGCTGCAGCCTGCCTACCCGACGTCCTCAGCAATCTATGTGGTCAGTGTCCTGCTGCAGCCTGCCTACCCAACTTCCTCAGCAATCTATGTGGTCAGTGCCCTGCTGCAGCCTGCCTACCAGACATCCTAGCAATCTATGTGGTCAGTGCCCTGCTGCAGCCTGCCTACCAGACGTCCTAGCAATCTATGTGGTCAGTGCCCTGCTGCAGCCTGCCTACCCGACGTCCTAGCACTCTATGTGGTCAGTGCCCTGCTGCAGCCTGCCTACCCGACGTCCTAGCAATCTATGTGGTCAGTGTCCTGCTGCAGCCTGCCTACCAGACGTCCTAGCAATCTATGTGGTCAGTGTCCTGCTGCAGCCTGCCTACCCAACGTCCTAGCACTCTATGTGGTCAGTGCCCTGCTGCAGCCTGCCTACCAGACATCCTAGCACTCTATGTGGTCAGTGCCCTGCTGCAGCCTGCCTACCAGACGTCCCAGCACTCTATGTGGTCAGTGCCCTGCTGCAGCCTGCCTACCCGACGTCCTAGCAATCTATGTGGTCAGTGTCCTGCTGCAGCCTGCCTACCAGACGTCCTAGCAATCTATGTGGTCAGTGTCCTGCTGCAGCCTGCCTACCCGATGTCCCAGCACTCTATGTGGTCAGTGCCCTGCTGCAGCCTGCCTACCAGACGTCCCAGCACTCTATGTGGTCAGTGCCCTGCTGCAGCCTGCCTACCCGACGTCCTAGCAATCTATGTGGTCAGTGCCCTGCTGCAGCCTGCCTACCAGACGTCCTAGCAATCTATGTGGTCAGTGCCCTGCTGCAGCCTGCCTACCAGACGTCCTCAGCAATCTATGTGGTCAGTGCCCTGCTGCAGCCTGCCTACCAGACGTCCTAGCAATCTATGTGGTCAGTGTCCTGCTGCAGCCTGCCTACCCGACGTCCTAGCAATCTATGTGGTCAGTGTCCTGCTGCAGCCTGCCTACCCGACGTCCTAGCAATCTATGTGGTCAGTGTCCTGCTGCAGCCTGCCTACCAGACGTCCTAGCAATCTATGTGGTCAGTGCCCTGCTGCAGCCTGCCTACCAGACATCCTAGCAATCTATGTGGTCAGTGTCCTGCTGCAGCCTGCCTACCAGTCGTCCTAGCAATCTATGTGGTCAGTGTCCTGCTGCATGACATCCTTCTGCTATGTGACAGCAAAACGCCTGCAGTCTCTTCACGACAGAGTGTGTTACTCAGGTGAACATAAGCTGTGTTCTTGGGCCTTGGTCACATGTATTAGACTCAGAGCAGACTTTCCTGCTGGAGGAAAAGCTCTGTTTTGCATTGATATGGAGGGAACATGAGTTTACTTTATTCAAAAATTCCTGAGTTTGTAGAGAAGCAAGGCCAGCCCCAAAAGTGAAGCTATGGTACAGATAGCCTTTAGACTCTGCCACACGCTATTTAAAAAAGACAAGGAAAAAGGAAAAAAAGCTATTTCAATGGACTATACACTAATAGAGAGGTGTACCTCATCACCTAATTAGACCCACTGTGCTGCAACCACAACAAACTAGAGACTTCCTATAACTGCAACTAACACCATGATGAGGAGAGGAGGAGAAAGAAGATGTTGCCCACAAGAGCAAATGTCTAGGCGTCTAGGCCGCACATAGAGCAGGCTCCCGCCTGAGCCACACTCTTCAGGCCTCTCACATCTCCCCTCCCACCTCAGCCTCTCTACCGTGAGGACAGCAGGAAGCAGCAGCAGCTCCAGCACAGCTCCACGTTAAACAAGGAACATGAACAAGGCACCACGGAAGTTCACGAACACTCAATAAGCAGAAGACTATTTGATACGCTCGTCTAGTCTACTCTAACCGCCACAAGGGAACTCTCTACATAATAATCAGTGAGTGTGCCTGTCTTTGCCCCAGCACACAAACTATTTTTTCAAAAATAAAAATCTCAAAGTACTTCTATATTAATATTCCAATATTTAAGTAACATCAATATAAACTTCAAGTCATTTTTCAAATTTATATATAGCACCAACTGTTGAGAAACAGTAAGCTGAAAATTTTAAAAATATTCATACACACAATATTTATTAAATTCCACCTCAGGTCAACTTCTTAGGAGTATAAATTTTAGAAAACAATAAACATTTCCGCAATTTGTTTTTCAATAATCGTGTATCATAAATTTTGTAAGCCACTTAAAATACAAACATGCTGGCTTAAGCAATGAATCTGATAGAAATAGTAATCTTAACATCCCTCTAAAAAACTTCACACAACTGAAGATATGGAGCACGGGCTAACACAGTACCATGGAGATTAGTCTCCACCTTCTTTTGAGACTGTTCCTAGTAGCCGCACGTCTCTGTTCTCCAGAGCAGCCCACGTACACCCACCATGCCAGCTGCACATCGGCACACACCGCTCTCTTCCCCACTGTGATGGGAAGGCCCCACCGGCCACTCACAGACCATGCTGGTTGGGTTCTCCAATTAACTACACTCAGTAAACTATAAGCGCTATGTAGCCAACATGGGAAACGCAGAGAGCATTAGAGCAGCGCACACGCCGAGGTTGCTCAGGTGAAAGAATTGTGAATTACCTCCTAACAGCTACTGTGAGATACAATGATCACCATATACTACATCACAATGCAAGACAACACTGAGAATATATTTACCTATTGTAGGAAGTAACTCTAGAATATGACAGCAAACAAAGTAGAATTTTCAGTGCTAGAAATGTAAGTCAAAAAACTTTTAAGAACCATTTTAGATTATTAAGAACTATTTTAGATTATTTGTCTACACTATCCAATTAGTAGCTACCAGCCATATATGACTCCTTAAATTTCAATGTAATTTGGTTTTTGGTTTGTTTTTTTTAATATACATTTTTAAATCCTAAGTCACACCACCCATGTTTAACTGCCTACATGTTATGTCTATCTTGGGGCACCTTTATTAAAGGGAATAACACTTCCACCATCAAAGAAATCCTACCACACAGCTGTAGTCTTACTCTCTCAAATGGATGAACCATGCCCCAAACCTGAATACCCCTGAAGTGAGCAGGAAAATGCAGTCATAATGGTGATCCTAATTAATTATGACTGGTGGCATTACAAGAGTTAAGGAAAACATACAAAGAGAAAAGACCACGAGGATGCAAAAAGGTGGAGTCGCAGCTACAAATAAAGCCCGGGAGGCCTTCCACACCTTCATCTTGGATTTCACCCACCAGAACTATGAAAAAAAAAATTATATTATCTAAACCACCTAGTTAATAGCACTTTGTTACAACAACCTAGCAAAGTAAATGCTGTCAAAGATTTTCATGTTTTTTGTATCCATCACTAGTTTAAAAATGTAACTTTTTATAGAAAGTAGACAAGGATAGGGTTGACCTTCTATATTCAAAGTTCTACCCCTACAGCATCAAGCAACTGTAGCTCAGAACAGCCAAAAGCTAGAGAAGACACAGCATGCCAGGACAGGACGTGAGGAACTGTGGCAGAGGATTCCAAGTCCACGGTCAGACTGGTCTATAATAGCAAGACCCTCTCTCAAAACAACAGGAAGGAAAAATACATACTGTGGCCAAAAACAAGAACAGAACAAAACTGTAAAACATAACACAGCCTTCACTGGAGCAGGTGGCCAACTCCCATCACTTCCTACACACGTGACAACACTGTCACAGCATCTACACTGTATCAGCTGAGCAGCTACCCTGTGGCAGGCCATAATCCTCCTGGGTTTTCAGGTAAGCACTACTGCCCTATAGAATTGATATACCAGAAGCCCCATGCAGAAAGCTGCTTCCGCAGTTATAAATTTCTCAGATTCAAGCCTTTTTAATCCTACACCATTATGACTAATGCAGTCTAATTGTAAAAAATGGTTATAAAAGTATAAGTGCATACTTATACAGGCATTGCTGTATATAGTTATTTGACTAAGGCATGCTTCAGTATCTAGACCCCACAGTAATACCTGTCAAAATCCTACCATTTTGACATCTACAAAGACACTAGAAAAGTAGGAACAAAACAACTCTATCAGCCATTAAGTATAGCACATTCATCAAAGGACTGTGTATTCTATTCACTATAACCAAGACAAAAAGAAAGGCAAGTTAAGTCACCTCAGAGAGCAGAAATAACATCAAAATTTTAATTCTCCCCTTTTCTTAAAACATTAGAAGTCTAGAGCTAAACCTCTTCTAGACAAGTATCCTGTGCAAAGAATAAAATGAGTCCATATTTTCATATCTGCATCTTTTTACTGTTATTATTATGACTATATTAAGCTTAGCCAGGCATGGTAGCACACACCATTCACTAATCCCAGCACTTGGGAGGCAGGGACAACAGAATCTCTGTGAGTTCAAGGCCGGCCTGGTCTGAATAACAAGAACTACACAGGGAGATGATGATGATGATGATGATGATGATGATGGTGATGGTGGTGGTGGTGGTGGTGGTGGTGGTGGTGGTGGTGGTGGTAAACATCCAAAACGATCTAATTCTGTCTCTGAGTGCACTACTGAATTCACTGTGCTCTTTTAAAGGTATGCCTTTCTTCTGCACTAGAAACCTACATGCATTAGCTACTTCAATTACACTACAAGCAAAACAACTATCTGTAAAATGGGCCGTGCTGACTTACTTGTCCTTCTAACATTTCTCTCGGCAGTCCAGTCCTCTCTTGTTCTGAGCTGTTAGTTCTTCGTATAGAAAGGCTATGAGATTTGCGCTTTTGTTTTGCTTGGCGAGCAGTTGAACAACTTCCGCTTTCTGTGGGCATTACTTCTAGAAGGTAGTGTCCTGGTCACTCCTGCAATAAGCTAAACAACAGCAGGAAAGAGAAGTACTTCATTTCTGATACAGCAAATTGAAATCATCAGCACACAAGGAAGGATTCCTTACTAAGGTTAGTGCTCACTAAACAGTACAGAACTCAAGTGTTGCAGTCAGTTACGGAGATTCCTGTTTAAATCTTTCTCAAAACTGTTTTAGCTATTCTAGTTCCTTAATATAACCTAATTTTCAAAATATTTATCTCAAAAATTCTTGCTTTAGGGGTTAGAGAGATCACTTGGTGGTTAGGAGCACTTGGTGTTCTTCCAGAGGACCTGAGTTCATTTCCCACACCACAAGACGCTGACACCCTTGTGTAACGTCCAGTCCCTGGGAACCTGACGCATTCTGGCCTCCCCCGGCACCAGGCATACATGCTGCATAGACTTACATGAAAGCAAATCACCCGTGCAAGTAAAAAATAAAAATTAATTCTTACTGTAACTTTAAAAAGAACTTTGCTAACTATCAATTTTGGACTTCAAACCTATGAAAACACTTGACCTTTCATCAGTTTCCAGTTTACCATTAAATGAACAACCCAACTCACTAAAATACCTTTTTTATACTTTTAACATTTTAAACACTACTTCCCTTGTTTTTGCATGTTAACTGCTAATATACAAAAGTACAAAAGATTACTATGTATTGAGCTTGTATCTAACATTATTGCTGAATTTCTTTACAAATTAAAAAAATATTTTGTACATAGTTTATTTTGACATGTCTTAATTGTTTTTTAATGCAAATTATTGTTCCACCTAAAAGATAAAGGACATTTCCTCCCTTTTGATTTGTAAATCTTATTTCCTTATACTTTTCCCTAGAAATTTTAGTACAGCCTTGTTTTTCCTATTTCAAGGTAAAAATAGCCACGCCTTCACCACTGAGAATAAAGCTAGCTACAGATCTTCTATAGCTATTTACCAAGTTGACATTTCTTCCTCATGCATTTTTAATGAGCTTACCTCGTAAGTCCTGACTGTCATGCTTTTATGATCTTTCTGAGACAGGGTTTCTCTGTGTAGCCCTGGCTATCCTAGACTCACTTTGTAGACCAGGCTGGCCTCAAACTCACAGAGATCCTCCTGCCTCTGCCTCCCAACGGCTGGGATTAAAGATGTGCGCCACCACGCCCAGCCACACAGACTAATTATTTTCAAATGCAGATCAACACTGACACCCATGGAAATTCATTTTCCCTGTGTTTAGAATTTTACACTGGGGGCAGGGAGATGGCTTAGCAGGTAAAATCATGAACTGTATAAGCCTGATGCTTCAAGCTTCATCTCCTCGACACACATTTTAAAAACAAAAATAAAACAAAACAAAAAACAGACCGCTGTGGCTCTATAGTCCAAATCTATACTATATACCCACGAGCCGTCTGTCTGGACCACACAATACTTGTGGCGTGAGTGTTGTGAGTGAGGAACCTCCCACTGACTCACGTCCCCACCAACAAAGTACAGAGCTTCCCCTTTTCTCTACGTCCTCAACAGCATTTGGTCGGTTGGTTTCTTCTTGAAGATAGGTGTGCTGGCTAATACACTAGACACAAATCCAGACATATCTGGGAAGCAGCCTCCACAGACTGGCCTCTGGCAAGCCCTGGGGGCACTGCCTGGGTTGATGACTGGAGGAGGAAGGCCCTGGGTTACACAAGGAAGCCACTAAGCAACTCATGGAGAGTGAGCTGGTAACCTGCACTCCTCCATGGTCTCTGCTTTAGCTCCTGTCTCCAAGTTCTTACCCACAGTTCCTGCTTTGGAACAGACTATGAGCTATAAAATCAAATATACCCTGTTCTCCTAGAGTTGTATTTGGTCATGATGTTTATCACAGCAAAAAACAGAAAACCAATTATGAGCACCAGGCCGTGGTGGTTCACGCCTTTAATCCCCACACTTGTGAGGCAGGCAAATCTCCAGGTTCAAGACCAATCTGACTAGAGTAGGTTCCAGGACAAACAGGGAAACACAAAGAAAGAAACAAACAAACAAACAAAAAACAAAAACAAAAATCAGACAATAGGCATTCTGATTAGGTGAGACAAATCTCAACCTAGTTTAGATTTGCAGTTCACTGATGGATAAAGATGTTGAACATTGGCCATTTGTATTTCTTCATTTGAAAAGTATTTGTTTGGGGCTGGAAAGATGGCCCAGTGGTTAAGAGCACTGGTTGTTTTCCCAGGGGACATGGGTTCAATTTCCAGCACCCACATGGCGCTCACAACTATCTGTAACTCCAGTTCCAGATCTGATACTCTCACACCTCGCACCAATTGTAAAAGTGATTAATGAAGTAAAAAAAAAATCTTTTAAAAAGGTATTTGTTCAATTGGTTTTCCTATTTACTGACTTACTGATTAGATTATTTGCTTTTTGGTACTCAATTTTTAAAAGTTCTTTATACTCTGAGTATTAATCTCTCATTAAACGAATACGTGTCTAAAAACCACCCTCCCGCTCTAGAGGGCGCCTCTACACGCTGCTGTTCTTTTGCTGTGGAGCAGCTTTTTTAGTGACTGCAACTCCTTCTGCCAACCCTTGCTAATATTCCTACTGGAATCTTGTCCAGGAAGCTCTTGACTATGACTGTATCTTGAAGTATTTTTTTCCTCTAGCAGTTTCAAATTCCCCATCTTCCATGAAGATTTCTAATTCATTTTGAGTCAATTTTGTACAGGGTAAGGATTCTAATTTCAATCTACTAATATGAATATAGTTTTCCCAACACAAATGTATGTTTTCAACACCTGTCAAAAATCAGATGCCTCTAATTGCATGATTTTATTTCTGGATCTTAAAAGTTTTATGATGTTGAATTTAAAATCCTTGTCAAATAATTCTAATCAGAGCCGTATCTGTGCTAGCCCTGATTGTTTTTCCTGGTTTTTCATATGCCAACTGTTTAGACAGGGTTTCTCTGTATATCATCCCTGGCTGTCCTGTAACTCTTTGTTGACCAGGGTGGCCTCAAATTCACAAAATTTCACGTGCATCCCAAGTGCTGGGACTAAAAGCGTACACTACCACACCCAGCTGCCAACTGATTTTTAGTAGAAACCTTGACATGGATGCTATCAGTCTTGGGATATAGCAGGCCTTTTCTAAGACTGCTTTGCCAAACAGGAGTATTGTGCAACTGCTGCTAATCAATAAGAAAGGCAGAGACTGAATTAAGGCTCCCTATTCATGTGCCATCACATGAGGAAGATGCCTAGTCACTACTGAGCCCAGTAGTTCAGCCTCCTGTTTCTCCCTCACTCAGATCACCATGGCTGATGTGCAAAGTGCTCACTACTGTTCCCTACAGTCCCCTGCCACCACACAGGGATAGCTCATTGGTGTTGTCTGTGTCCCACGTGCACGTCTGGTGCCCACAGGGCCAGAGAGGGCAGCAGAGCCTCTGGAACTGGAGTTACTGGAGGTTATGAGCCACCATGTGGCTGGTAGAAATCAAACCATGGTCCTCTGGAAGAGCAACATGTGCTCTTAACTGCTGAGCCATCATTACGGCCTGCCTCTTCTTGAATCTCTGCTAGGTTTTCCTGATGCCATCTAAGTAGGAAAAGAGCGTATGCACACAAGCAGACCCCAGCTGCTCACCCAGCCCTGTCACAAGCCTATAGAGGAAGGTATCTTGCCAGCACGTGTCATGGACAGGGCCATGTTGTTTCTTTCTTTTTCTTGTTCTGATTTTTGCTGAGCCCCTGGCTGTTCCTAGGTTGCAGACTTGCACAGGATCAAACTAGGATACGGTGGAAAAACAAAAGTCAATCCTATGTTACTTTTCAGATCCCAAAAGACCTAACCCGGCTATTTGCCTTTCTCCATATTATAGTCTTACATTTGTTTTATGTATATTGCCTGGTGTTCCTAACTGGACTTCATGTCCCCTATGGTAAATTATTTTTGTTAGTCTCCCCTCCCCAGCCCCCTTTCCAAGAGCCGTGGTTTCCTTCTGGAGGTCTAACTTCATGGGGGGGGGGGGGGGGTAGGATCATTTTATCACTCAAGGGGCCTCTATAATGTTGGTATGTTATCAGCAAACACACAGGCAGCTGACACCCTGGATTTAGTAAACTAATGACAATATCTAGTCTCTGTCTACTAGAACTAGGCATCAGTAATCTTTGCTTTCTTAAGATCCTGGATTTAGAATTTTTCACCTACAATTCCTATTTGTGAAGGTTTAGAAACAACTCACAGGAGAGTAGCCAGGAATGAAAAAGCAGTTTTCACCATTTAGTCAAATATCCAACTAAAGTTCTTCACTATGCCAGGCGTGGTGGCGCACGCCTTTAATCCCAGCACTTGGGAGGCAGAGGCAGGTGGATCGCTGTGAGTTCGAGGCCAGCCTGGTCTACAAAGGGAGTCCAGGACAGCCAAGGCTACACAGAGAAAGCCTGTCTCGAAAAACAAACAAACAAAAAAAAGTTATTCACTAATTTTTCAAGTAAACTAGCTAACTCAGCTTAACTGCTGCTGCAGTTGCTTTAAATCCTGTCAGAATTGGCAAGAGAACACTTGTAGATCTAAGAGCCTTACTCTTCATCCACTGCAATTAGGGCGTACACAAAGTCGCTCATTTCAGCACTCTGCATGCAGCCCTGCTACACCGCCGCGCACAGCTTATTCCCAATCGCTGCCTCACACGTTCTGATCTGAGCCATGCAGTCAGCTTTCACTCCAGGCGTCCCAGGCAACGGTCCTAGCTGTCTGGAGCGAATGAGTCACTGCGGGAACCCAGGAACCTGTCAGGTGCTTTTTTTCCAGATGACGATCTTTTCCTGTAACAGCCACTGATGATGTAAGACTAACAGCCGGGAAAGTAGACTGGACTTAGTAAAGCTGGTCTTCAGTTTAAACAAAATGGCAACGCAAAGGCCAAAACCAGCACGGGACCCACCCGACATGTCTGTACAGCCGCAGCTTCAGATCCGGCTGTGATTCTGTAGCTCCTACCCCGGGAACACCACCCCTCTCACGCTGCACTGCTGTCAGCTTTTCTGTGTAACACCTTCTCATCTTTCCTTCTGCCTCTATGTCCTCCACCTATTTCCTCAGCAATCTGTACTAGTCCTGTGCCTGTTGACTTAACTGAATTAAGAAACACAGAGGTCATTAATGAAGCAGGCATTTGAGTATATCTGAGAGAACTTTTCCAGAATGTTCCAGAGTGGAGAGGAGCACACACATCTTAGCTCTGTACAGGGCAACATCAGGGCTGGGGTCAGGGCTGAAGGAAAGGAAAGGAAAAAGCTGGCAGAGCAGCAGCTCGCTCTCTGCCCCCAACTCCTGACAGTGTGGCTTGACGGGCTGCGTCCCTCTCAACTGTGAACCACAGTAATCCCGTCCCTGCTTACGTTGCTAAAATCTGGCCTCAGTGATGAGAAAAATAACTAATGCAGGTCCTGTTATAATTTCCTTCCATTCACACAACCTCAAAAAAGTATATGAAGGCTACAAGCACCATCTTCATTCCAAATCATATACTGCTGTTAACAAAAAAGTAATTAGACATGTAGGGGCAGGAGGACCAAAGTTCAAAGCCAGCCTTGGCTGAACAGAGAGTTCAAGGCCATCCTGGGCTACCCAAAACCCTCTCAAAAATATAAAAAGATGGCTCAGAGATTAAAATCCCATGCTCCTCTTCCAGAGGACCCAAGTTCACTGCAGGAAATGAACTTGTGCACGTCACCAGCGCCTGCAACTCCAGCTCTAGAGCAGTGGTTCTCAACATTCCTAACGCTGCGACTCTTTAATACAGTTCCCCGGGCTGTGGTGACGCCAACCAGAAAACTATATTCACGGCTACTTCATAACTGTCATGTTGCTACTGTTATGAACCATCATGTAAATATCGGTGTTTTCCAAGGGTCTTAGACAACCGCTGTGAAGGTCGTGACCCACAGGTGGAGCACAGCTGCTCTAGAGGGTCTGATCTTCTTTTCTGGCTTCTGTGGCCATTGCACTCACATGGCATGCACTCATGCAAATATAATTAAGTAAATGTTTGATTTACTAAAAAAAAAAAAATTCAGAGGTTTGGGGTTTGCTATGCTAGCAAGAAGGACATTGAGGCTGCATGCAGTTGTAAAAGAAATACTGAAATAGTACACACAGAACCCAAACTGGACAAGTGAAAACACAAAGAACGGAGCGTAAATGGGAGAAAGTCAATGATGGGAAGATCTGAGGTTAGAAAGCTACTATAGAGGGCTGCCTGTGAGATTAATAAATCCAGAGGCCCTGATCCTCACACGAGATCTCTGTGAGAGCAACAAATAGAGGCCCTGATCCTCACACAAAATCACTGTGAGGTAGCATCTTCAAATTCAACTAGTAGTCTGACAGTATTTTATAAAATACATGGTGTTACTCAGACAACTGAAAAGAAAAAGAAAGCTGTTTCACTCTGAATATAAGACAGGTCTAGGAAGCCACAGTGGCACATGCCTTTAACCCCAGCACTGGGTAAAAAGCAGTGGGTAGAAGCAGATGGATCGCTGAGTTCAAGGCCAGTGCGGTCTACACAGAGAGTCCCAGGACAGTCAGGGCTATATAGAGAGGAACTCTGTTTCAAAAGAAAACAGGTCTTGGGGGGGGGGGGGGGGGGGCGTATTGTTCAGTGGAAGGAAACTGATTGCTAAGCATGGCTGAAGCCGTGGGTTTCATCACCAGCACCACACACCAAAAAAAAATTTTTTTTTAATTTTTAAAAGCTACTTTTCACTTGTATACATTTTTAAAAAGAAAGAAATAGATAGCATCAATAGATAATTATTTTCCTTCAAAACATATCTACCTAATTCAATAGGACAGATCAGCACATTAAATAGAAACCAAAAATATAGTTTTCTCCTGAACTATTAACTGCTTATTGATGTCAAACTCATTTGTCCTTATTAAAAGCTGTCACAGGCCTATCCTCTTCTCTGCTACTTCTAAGCAAGCATATATGTCTCCAGCTTTAGTACAGCATATTTAATAAACAGATAAAGTCTCTACACACTGTTAGTGTACTGAACTCACCACCTGGGCAAATGGTATAACATTATACAGCATCAATGAACACCTAGCTTTCTCTTTACACAAAGGCTCTTTTTAGTACATATGTTCAATATTAAGTTGTTATTACTTACATTATCAGATTTCTATTAAATACATGTAACCAAAAAGTAAGCCTGCTGAAGTAGTTTTTAAATGCAATACAAGAAACTCTTAATTTATGCTCTTGAAATAATATAAAGCATTACTCTCCACTTCATACCTTGCAAGAAAATTTTTATTTTTCTTTCAAAAAGAAAAGAAAAGAAAGAAAGAAAGAAAGAAAATACAGCCAGGCAGTGGTGGTGCACACATTTAATCCCAGCACTCAAAGAGTTCGAGGCCAGCCTGGTTTACAAAGTGAGTTCCAGGACAACCAAGGCTATACAAAGAAACCCTGTCTTAAAAACAGGAAAAGAAACCAAAAAACAAAAAACCTGATTGATTTCAAAATAAACGCCTGGGGTTTTTTTAATATTAATTATTTGAAAATGAATTGTTATATGATTTGCAGGTGGTAGTATAAGCTATAAAATGTCACTGGCTACCCAGGAGTTCAATAAAGTTACTAGTGCTATTACTACTTTAAGCAGTTTGTTGTAATGGTACTTTTACATTAACTTCGAGAGATGCCAGTGCAGCATCTAACCAGTATCAGGGGGGAGAACGGTCTCTACAAGCAACCTGGGAAATGTGAGCAGCAGTTAGTTGCCTAACCATTCTGTCCCTGGTAATATGAAGACACAGGATGCACACTTCTCAGTTCTAAGGGTGACACTGAGCTGACAGGCTTCACTGATTAAATAAGCGAACACCAAGATATTTTAATCTTAATACCGGAAAAAAAAGAAATTCAAATATAGAATAAAACTTAATAGAAATAAAAATATTTTTCCTTAGAGAAATTAGGACAGGACAGCTAACAAAACTCTTAGTACCACTGCTGGGGGAAATACACATCCCCAAGGATTTTAGCTCAAGTCAAGGGCAAAGTAAGTTAATAGACCAACATGCCCATATACAAAAAGAAGTACCCACACTGGGTAAGAGAACCAGAAGGTCTTCTGTCCAGAGATTTTTTTGCAAGAAGGCTTGATATATACAACTTCCCAACAGCAAAATGTAGCTGGCATAAACACCAAGGTCACACTGTTATTACATGCAGCCACTGGCCACTGCCCTACTGTCTCCTAGAGACAACACTAATAGAAGGCCTCTATCCACTTTGGTCAGATCATATTTATATACTTTGCTCAAGTATGGGGACTAGATGTTAAAGGGGATTTACAAATACTCGAATTTTATCAGCAAAGTAACCAAAACAGCAAGGAAGATTGCGTAATTGATTATTTCTTAGAAAAAAGAAGAGTCCCCTGAAGGCATATTATCTGAAGCTGTATTGCTTAGAGGTAAACAGTTTATTTAGTAATGCTTTAATGGCATACCTCGTGAGCCAAAATAATCAATGTAGGGAAAATCCATCCGAACTTCAAAGAAACTGCCCAGCAATCTACTTTCGGGCAAGATGGTGGTGTAGAGCTAACGGACCTAGTCTCCAAGCACAAGGAACATCTAAGAGTTCAATTTAGATGATAAAATCTCTAAGAACCTGACAACCGTTCGGTCATGCCTGCTCTCAGATTGGAACGGCATATTTATGCGACTTTTTGGTAAAACTGGCCTGTTGAGATGCCTTAATACTAATAATGCCTGTCTTCGGAGGTGGAAGTGTACAGGGGAGAACGAAAAGGAGAAGTCTTCAGAAAGGGGAACAAAGGCGTGGCCAGGGTTTATCATCACTTCAGCATCCGCTCACCCCTCACTCTCCGACCCCGGCCCTTCCTCCTTCCCCAGAGGCCAGACCCCGTCTCTGCGGGGTTGAGGCCACCATCTTCGCAACCCTAGGCTCCCCCCCCCCAAGGCCACACGCAGCCAGGCAGACGCCACTTGGGGACACAGGGAAGCCAAAGGAAGCGCGCAGGGTTAGGACACCATCCTTCGTCCACCCGAAGCCTTGACCTGGCTCGTCCCCACCGCTACCCGGACGCCTCACCTCCCCCCGGGGCACTCGGGAAGGACGCCAACCCAGACAGCTGGGAAGATGGCGTCACCTGTCACAGCAGCAGCACTCGCCTCCGCCTGGAGCCAGCCCAGGTCTCACTCAACTCGTGGGTCCCCCGACGCCGCTCGAAGGACAAATCCAGAGCAGCTTAGAAAACCGGCCGGTTCCCGCACTTGACACGACCCGGCGACACGAACTGGCGCGCCCGCACTTCCGGTAACTGCGGAAGTCCCGCCTCCAGGTATGCTCATAAGAAAAAAAAAAGCCCACAGACCGGAAACCCCCGCCCCACGCTCAACGGTTGCGGAAGTTCTTTTCTGGTTTCCTTCGCACACTCCCAGGGGACCTGCTGCGCGCGGGCAGTCTCCTGTTTTGGCTTGTGGCTTTGGAACCGGTTCCTCTTGACCTCGACTGTAGCGGACCTGTGCGCTGAGCCGAGACTCAGAGTGACTGCAGGAGAACGAGTATGGCGCCCCCTGGCGGCACAAGCAGACCTAGCTCTTCCCCTGTCCGGAGCTTCCCCAAGATGCCAGTCTGTATCTACTGCTAGACCCCCAAATCCTGCACCCCACACACAGTACACGCGATCCTTCAGGAATGGCTTCTAGACACCCGGGAGCGTCGGCAACATGGGAAAAGCGCCGGCAGCCTCTGGGCCCGTAGGTACTCACCACTGCAGGGTTCCGGTGAGGGGTCCACGGTCAGGCAGGTTTTAAGTCCATCTGCCCTAAAAACTCACGCAAGCCCAAGAACTGGAAAGGAAAATAATCTATTAAAATGCAAAGACAAGTGTACTATTTAACGTAATCGGTTTCAGAATCCCTCAAATTCAAGCCGCTTTACAGCCTGACTTGCAAGGAGACGCTTCTCTCCAGCAGGGCTCTGTGGGAGTCTTGCTATCCGCCTGCAGGAGAGCCTGGTGGAGACAGAACTATTAATATTTCAGCTTATCTGCAGAAGATGACTCACCCAGTTTCCTTCTGAAATATCTGATCACCATTGGCTAAGAAGAGAAAACAGAATCAGCTGTTCACTGCAAAAGGTGGGACTTGGGCTGCTTCTCCACCCCCACCCTCCCTAACCTAGGTTGGGAAGACCTACATAACAGGCTGGAACCATTATATAAACAGCCTTGTCTTTACGAGCAACTTTAACAAGATGTTTAAAACTCACCTAAGGTAAAGGCGTAAAAGCACATTCCTTCTATGTGGGTCAACATTCTTCCTCTTCCTATAAAATAAAACTGAAGGTTCAGAGTCAAGAAGCAGTAATGCAATATGTTTGCAAAAGAAGAAACAAATTTATGGTATTTGGAGATTCAAATAAGCAAAGCATCCTGTACAAGAATTTGGAGTGGCTTGTGTATTCAATATATTAATCACAGCTTGCAACTAAAACCAACTCTATAAAATGAGCTAAGGAAAAAATTTGACTTCTCAGAGAAATTATTGTCAAACTTGGAGGCTGTGATATTTAAGTAAAACTTTTAGTAACAACAAATGCCTAAGACATTCTGCCGTTAATGGCCACCAGCAGAAAGCACTGTAAACCACAATTTCATATCCAAGTTACATTCCACTACGTTCGCAACAAAGCAGCCACATTTGGACAGCACCTAAGATACTGTTAATGGACGTATACTTTATCTTTAATATATTTAGGGTTCCACATCAAAAACAAAAGCAAAAAAACAACAACTAGAAAATAAGGTGTGGTGGTTTGAGTAAAACGGGCCCCATAGGCCCATAGGGAGCGGCACAAGTAGGAGGTGAGGCCTTGCTGAGGTAGGTGTGGTTTGACTGAGGGAGTGTGTGCCTAGGGGCAGACTCTTTGAGGTCTCGGAAGCTTGAGTCTGGCAAGTGTGTCTCAGCTCCTTCTCCAGCACCAGGCCTGCCTCGCGTGCTGCCCGCCATGCTTCTCGCCGTGACAGTAATAGTCCTCTGAAACTATAAGCCAGTGCCCGTTCAGTGTTTTCCTTTATAACAGTTGCTGTGGTCATGGTGTCTCTTCACAGCAAGAGAAACCCTAATTAAGACATAGGGGCTGGAGAGATGGCTGGCTGGTAAGAGTACTGGGTGCTCATGCAGGGGACCCAGGTTCAATTCCCAGCACCTACACGATGTCTCACAACTGTAATTCCAGCTCCAGGGAATCCAACAGCTTGTTCTCACATACATGTAGGCAAAACATAAATACACATAAAATAAAAATAAGAAGAAAAGTTTAAAGGAAAAAACAGCCCAAAGTTACAGAGTAATAGGCAGAAGTGAAACTCCACATAATATTAGCCATTTAGAAACAGCTGTGTGGGTCTGAGTTACATAAGGAGACTTAGGAAAGTATACTGCACTTGTGCTGTGAATTCCAAGTCCTACATGTCACCATCTCAAGACAAAGTACAAAGACGTTATTGTGGAGATATCACACCCCCCAATCTTATGGCAACATTTACATAACAGAGTCTCCACAAAATACAATGTTGAAATGCAAATAACGTGATATTGTGTTAATTTTCTGTTGCTGTGATCAAGATGCCTGGCCAAAAGAGAGAGAGGGGGTGGGGGGAAGATTTCTTCTGGTGCATGGTTTCAGGGGGATTAGTTCATAGGAACTTGTGAAGGATATCATGGTAGTAGGAACATTTGACATAAGAAATTCTTCACCTAATATCAGACAAGAAGCAGAGAACAAGGCAAGAAGAAGCCAGGAGTAATATACTCTTAAATGCTTACCTCCGACCTTAGGCCCCACCTATAGCGTTTCCTGACTCTCCCAAAGTAGTAGCCCTTTCTAGGGAACATGCACCCCAAATGTGAACCTGTAGAGAAAATTCTGTATTCCCATAACATTTTAACCTTGGCCTCCAAAGACTCATGGTCACCTGGTAATGCTAAGTGTGTTCAGTCTACTCCCAAGAGGCCCCAAATTATGACAATTCCAAAGTATGCTCCAAAGGGCAAGTTCAAGATTTATTATTTTTTAATTATGTTCACGTGTGTGTGTTTGAGAGAGGGTAGGAACACATGAATACAGGTGTTATAGGCCATTATAAACATCTGGACATAGATTCTAAGAATCAAGAGTAGATCCACTACAAGAGCAGTTTTCACTGGTAACAGCTGAGCTATTTCTCCAGCCACCTCAAACATTTAAATTCCAAGTTTCTTCTGAAACCCAAAACAAACTTAGCTATGAGCTCATATTAAAACAAGTCCCATCTTCCAACATTCAAAGGCACAAAACAAATATTGCTGTTATGCGGGATGAATAGGGAAGGATTCAAAGGTATAATTCCCAGCTTTGATCTCTTTGCATGCCACGGACCACTAGCTCAGTCGGGCATGGGTCCTTGGTGTCCGGAGTTCTTGGAGCGTCAGTGAACAGAGACAGGCGAGGTGACACACGGATGAGTTTTCACATCTGAGTCTATTTTGCAACCAAGCAGTCTAAGTTTTTAAACATACATTTCAAAAGCAGGGGGCTAGCGGTTACATATTCCCACAGAACAGTTTCAAGGAAGTCAGTGAGCAATCAAGCATACACTGTTCAGGTACAGATTGCAAAGTTATTCTGTTGCCATACTTTGAATTACAACTTTGAATGAAACAATACAAAGTACAGGACACATAACAGAAAGACGACATCACTCCTAAGTTACTGGCTTAGTATCAATATGGATGTGCTTTCTTTGTCCAGGGCCAATGTCCTCCCCTAACGAAACTTGTGCTTTCTACCTGGAGTCTTTTGAAATACTCCATGTCTTTGTAGGCCATAGTGTAACCTATTAACTAATGATTAATCTCTAGTCATGTCTCTTTTAATAAGTTGAAGCGAAGCAGAACTCCTTTGGCCACGGACAGTCCCCGGCTGCAGTCCTGGGCCAGGGACTCATAGCAACCATTGCTATGCTTGAGGAGTCTCACCTTGGGAGTAATATGCAGTTAGAATTTAGAGAGAAATAGAAAATAACTCCCAGCAATGAGAGTTTTGAAACTGCAGTTTCTGCTGGCAGGAATATTGACCCCAGTCCAGGAGACCCTCCCCTTTTGGGGGGCCTTAGCCTAAAAAGGGGGTCTTCGTCTCAGGCCTGTGTAGTGCTTGTCACACAGACTCCACTGGAGGTGGGGTGACATGTGCACGCTTCTCATATGGAGGCAGCTGCATGACTCTGAATCGCGTAAAGAGGCCTACGCACACAGAGAAGATTTCTGTTGTACATTCAGAATCGTGTAACTCCGCATCTGTCTGGGATACACAGTAGGACTCGGGCACACAGCCTTCTGTCGCCTATGTGCTTCCCTTTGGGGCTGGTTCCCGTCGCTGAGGCTTTCCTTAGCACATATTCCATATTTCTAGCAGCTCCAGCATTCCAGGTCTCCAGTGCAGCTTAAGGTTCACATTTGCAGCTTCCTGTATCACCTCTCAGAGGCTCTGCAGAGGACCCTAACCTGATAAGCAGCGCCCGTCCTCTGAGTCCTTCCTTTGAAATCGTGGTGGGATACTCCATGACTACACCGTCCATGCATCCTGTAAGCCTGCAAAACCAGCATCATGTGGACAATGCCAAGTTCAGCCACCAGATCCAGACCCTTTAGGTATTAACAGTGTTGGCCTCAGATTCTGGGTGGATGACCTCAGAAAAGCATTTCTTGAGGCAGCCCTGGACCTTGTGGCTCTGCAGTGATGTCAAGAGAAAGTCAAAATGAGTTTACGATTTTATGCCTGAGTCCATCCATAATATGTAGAGTTAGCCAACTTCTGAAATACCCTGAAGGCATCTTTCATACTGTCCCGGTGCAAATTGCGAGGTATCTTTGGGTTCTGTTCACAGTTTTTTGTTTTGAGACAGGGTCTCGTGCAGCCCAGGGTGGCTTCGGGCTCACCATGTAGACAGTAATGTTGAGACCCTGGCTCAACAAATACAAGTGCTGGCTTTATAGGTACATACCACCACACCTAGTTTTCTTTTCTAAAAAGTAACTTTTTTAGTTGGCCTACAAAGTAATGGTTTCACTGTGATATTTTCATACATGTGTCACTATAGTTTATTCTCATTAAATCCCTTTATTGCCCTTCTGTGCTCCTCTCATCCCATCATTAGTGTCCTTCGTCTCCACAAATAGCCCTTTCTACTTTCATGTTGCATGTATTTCACTACTCAGCCCACTGCTGTCACTCCCCACCATTTAACCCCTTTTCTCCCTTATTATGGGCCTTTCATATGCCTGAAACAGGCTGGAGAGATGGCCCAGAGGTTAAGAGCACTGACTGCTCTTCCCGAGGTCCTGAATTCCGCTCCTATGCAACCACATGGTGGCTCACAGCCATCTGTAATGAGACCTGGAGCAGACACAACATTGTATACATAATAAATAACTCTTGGGACGGGGGATGTGTGTAAACATGTGTAGATAAATTTAAATGTAAATTCCGTGTATGATAGAAAGTATAGTACTTCTTGTCTTTCTGAGTTTAGCCTATTTTGGGGATATATGGTTCACCCAGTTTTTCTACAAACTCTAGGACTTCTTTTTACTGATACAAATCACCTTAACGGCCATAGCTCACTATTCCACAGCCAAGAACTTGCTGCCTTTCTGCCCGGACTGCCTGCTCCTCACATCCTTCTCCTCTGCCCTTGGCTTCCAGTTCTCACTGTAAATATGTCTAGAAGGACCCAGCCATGTCGATCCCATAGCATGAACACTAAGCTGTCTTGAATTTTTCTTTGCATAATTAATTAGTTCATTGCCTTTAAAATTCGCACTTCTGAAAGTTTCAGGATGTGAGCAAAAAACTGGGCAAATTCTTAGCTAGACTGTATCACGAGTGGCCCCTAGGGTGACGCCCAACAGTGCTTCCTGTCTGTGTTTCTATTGCACACACACACACACACACACACACACACACACACACACACACACACTCACACACTATATTGTCATGTCCCTCCCCCTTCCTAAAGGATTCCAAATATTCAATAAGTTGAGATCATAAGGTAATAGAAGAATCAAGCAGTCTGTGACTCAAGTCTGTAGCCACACCACTTAGAAACTTGAGATGGAAGGACCACAAGTTCAGTGACTGCCTGGGATACAGAGTGAGCTGAAGGCAAGCCTGGGGAACTTAGTGAGAACCTATCTCAGAGTTTTTTAAAAGTGAAAAGAGAATGCTGGGTATGAGGTCTAGAAGCACAACGTTCACCTAACACGCAGGAGGCCTAAGGCTTGTCTTTTAACAGTGGGTACACTGACACCTCTGCAGTGCCTAGGACTTTTCTGTAACATGCACTGAATAGTTTTCAAAATGATTGTGTTAATTAGCTTTTCATTATCAACTACCTGAGTAAACAAAGGAGGAAATACTAATTTTAATTCATTTCATTAGTTTCAGTGCATGGTCACTGGAGTGTGTTAACTTTGAGCCCGTGGGAACTAGAAGGTGGTCATCACGATGACAGGGAGGGTACAAAAGAGCAAAACACATCGCCTTACTGAAGCCAAAAAGGGTACGGGCAGAAACAATATAATCAAGACTGTGTTCCCAGTGGCCTACTTCCTCCAACTAGGTTCTCGCCTAAAACTCTCCATTATCTACTAACAATTCCTTCAGTTGCCAGTGCTGTAAAGGATTAACCCATTGATAAGATCATAATGATGCTAATATCATCATAACCCTAGGCTCAATCTATGGCTCCTGCTGTGTTGCTGTACTGGGGATTAGACCTCTGTGGGCCACAGCCTATACAAACCATGAACAGTAAGGAAAAAGAATCTCCATAAATTTGTATTTCTTCTTAAGATTTTAAGAAATCAGTTCTATTGGTTGGATTATTCTACCACTTTGTTTCTTGCCTCATCACTCATAAATACATAAAATGCATAAAACTTATTACAAAAATGCTTATAATAATTCAATTGTTGAAGAAAACCTCTGAAATAATGCCAAAGATTCAAGCTATATAAGGCAATAATATTTAATTAGGAAAGAAAGCAATGGTTTTATTTCTAAATTCCTATATTGCTTGTCTCTGCTTATATTTTGAACCTTATACTCACATTCTTAGTACTGTCGATTGGACCAGAATGGGATTCTGACACAGAAGCAGATATATAAATCTAAAGCAAGCAATCCATAACAAAGACCAGTTCAAAAAGAGTGCAAGACTCTCCAAATAAGTCCTCTAGAAAGTTCCATTAAAATAGAGGGCATAGGGGCTGGAAGATGGATCAGAAGTTAAGAATGTTCTGCTGGCTGCTCTTCCAGAGGGCCTGAAATCAACTCCCAGCAACCACAAGGTGGCTCATAATCATCTATAATGTGATCTGATGCTCTCTTCTAGCATGCAGGCAGAATACTGTATACATAATAAATAGATAAATAATTTTTTTATTTAATAAAGTCTTATTTTCCCAAATGTACAGCTGCTGGAACCTGCTCATGTACCATCACCAGCAGCTGGGGCATCTCTGCTCTTTGTGTTTCTCGTGTAAATTACTTGGGCTCTGTGCTTTGACACCAGCTTGGTATGTCCTTTACTAAGTAGCTCCTATAAGGCTGCCCTGGCCAAGGAACCGCGAATCTTCAGTCTCTCAGAAACCACAGCTGAAGTAATAAATTTATAGTTCGGAACTTCCTTACAGAGTTTGTCATATGTGGCTTTGTCAAACAAAACTAGATTTTTGAGCTTGTCCCTAACTTTGCCTTTGGACCACTTCTTTTTGGTCTTGCCACCAGACTTATTTACTAAGTCCTTATCTTTTTTTTTTTTTTTTTTTTTTTGCCAATTTCCCAGCATCTTTCTTTTCTTGTCGTCCTTGGGCAGCATGGCAAAGCTCAGAGTGGCAACGACCACTGCAACTTAACTAAGATGTTGGAAAAATAATAATAAAATAATTTCTCAAAAGATAGAGGGCATCTAGCAAATGCGACTAAAGTTGAGAGGACCTGGAAAGCTGAGGAACCCCTAGGTGGGAGACTGTATCCATGAAGCACTGGAAAACTCAAGAGGCCAGTAATCCAGTATGAAGTTATGAAATGTGGCTGAGTTTCCCTGAAATATTAGTGTCTACAACTGTTTGGGTCCAAAAATCCAAAACAACCCACACAGGCACAAGAGTCCAGGAAAGCAAGATCTTTATTTGAAGTAGGCAGCAAAAACTGACCAGTCAGGGACAACAGCACAGATTTAGGAGCTGTGTCCTGGAACCTTCATCTTAGTATTTACGCAGAGGGCAAAAATTTACTGTACTCAGGCCACTAGGAATCCATCAGGGCTGCAGAGCAGACTCAGGAGCTAAACTGTGACCTGGAGCCAGAATGCTAGAGTTCTCAAGCCTGAACTCCAAAGACATGTATGGCGCAGGTAACCCACCAATCAGTGTTTGGGGACTTCCCTAGGGGTGCATCTTTGTGGTTCCCTTACCTTGTTCCCATTGGTTGGGTTATAGAGCTGTGGGAGGCGACTTGCCTTGCACTCATATCATAACTTAACAACCACGATGTCAGTTACCCAAGGAGGTCTTGGGAACTTAAACTTTATTTGGCCCCTATTCAAAAGGGAAGTTTTATTCAAAAATGGCTTCAGTTTGGTTCCTTTTTACAGAACTATCTTCCTTCCAACCTTCAGAGATACACACACCTGCTCTTAGGCACTAACTTTTATTTCCCTCCTATCTTCAAACCCTTCTACTTTTTCCTATCATTCTTTTGACTAAATAAAAACAAACATAATAGGTTAAAATATTTCATGCCAAGCATGGTGGTGCATGCCTGAAATCCTAGCACTTGGGAACCCCAGGCGGGAAGGCTGTGGGTGCAATACCAGCCTAAGGCTATATCACAGCTCAAATACTTTCTTCTGCAATGGAGAAGTAGTTAAAAGCCAACCTGAAGCTATATGCCATTTCAAACACTGTCTTTACCACAGAGAAAAAACATTAGTTCAAGGCTAATCTGGATTACGTATATTTTCATCTTAGTCTGTGGTGAATAGCACAAGACATTGTCTTCAAAAACTCCAGTCACAGCCAGGTGGTGGTGGCGCACACCTTTAATCCCAGCACTCAGGAGGCAGAGGCAGGTGGATCGCTGTGAGTTCGAGGACAGCCTGGTCTACAAAGTGAATCCAGGACAGTCAAGGCTACACAGAGAAACCCTGTCTCAAAAAACAAAATCAAAAACAAAAAAAACTCCAGTCACAAGGCCTTTTGTTGGGTCATTTAAGAAAATGCTCCCATTTTATTTTGAGATTTTAAAATTATATGTATGCATATTTGCCTGCATGTCTGCGTGTGCACCACATGTGTACTTGGTGTTAGTGGAGGCCAGAGCTGGAGTTCTTCCTGGCTAAGCCCTTCCCTAAGGTGACCTTCTTCCCATCTGGATGGGAAAAGCTAAAGCTTCTGATGGGAAAAAAGGAAGAGTCTGCTGCAAACCGTGTCAAGCAGTTGCATCTGGCACGAACCCCCCGGGAACCATGCTACAGGGGTAATACTGCAGCAGTGGGCAGCTGTGTGCAGCTTCCGCATGACCCCATGGACTATTCACATTGGCTAGTGCTAGCATAAAGAAAATCCAGCTGGCTGCTGGGCTGGTTGGTTGGTTAGCAGCCTTTTGCTCAAGGAATTCTGACCATGAGAGAAGGGTATAACTAGACAATCAACCCCCACTTCCCATTTCAGCTCATATAAAGGAAAAATAACAAAAAAGAAATAACTGTAATAAAGGATTATTATTATTATTATTACCATTATGGATGATTTAATAGCACTTACCAGTGTTTTAACAATGCTTCACTCCTGTCTTAAACCCCCAAGGAAAGATGCTGAATGTGTGATAATACTGGTGATATTGATCTGATTGCTTAATAGTGAATAATGAAATGTGTCAACATTTGGAAGACTTGCTTAATTCAATAACTCAATATCTTCCAAATGACCAAAGCATGTTACAAAAATCATATATAGGAAATATACTTTTAAATGTTTCTAATATGCATTTGAGTTCCACAAGCATTGTGCTGGGAAGAGAGTTTGGGTAAAGCCTGGAAGCACAAAGACCTGAGCTCAGATCCCCAGGAACCACGGGAAAAGTCTGGCATGTCAGTTTATATCTGTAACTCCAAACTGGGAGGTGGGGGGGAGGGGCAGAGCAAAGGCATGAGGGTTTGCTGGCTAGTCCATCTAGCTAAATCCAAATTCAGTGAGGTACTCTCTCTTATAAAATAAGATGGAGGGAGTGGTGAGACAGCTTGGTGGGTAATAGCACCTGCCTCCCCAGACTGAAAAGCGGAGCTTGGTGGAAGAGAACCGACTCTCCTGCCCTCTCACCTCCACGAGCCTCGGAGCACTGTGGTATGCCCACACCCACGCACCAACAAAATATCAATGTTAATTAATATTGTGAACAAAATAAAATGTTATTAATAAAAAGCAACAGAGGAAGACATGAATACCCACATGCACATAATGTACACATTACACACATACCTTACAAAAATAATAAAAATCACTGGTGTAATAGATGAAATGAACTTTTTCCCAATTATGTCACATCATGTATTGGTTTGTTTAGTTTTTTTGAGTCAGGGTTTCTCTGTGTAGCATGGAACTCACTCTGTAGACCAGGCTGGCCTCAATCTCAGCAATCCTCCTGCCTCTGCCTCCCAAGTGCTGATATTAAAGTCATGTGCCACCAACTTTACAAAAATTTCACATAATCCGTAGTGAAAGATTCCTAACATATGAATTTATTAAGAATGGATTGTCAGTAGGGGCGTGGTGGCGCACGCCTTTAATCCCAGCACTCGGGAGGCAGGGGCAGGTGGATCCCTGTGAGTCCAAGGCCAGCCTGGTCTACAATGCGAGTCTAGGACAGCCAAGGCTACACAGAGAAACCCTGTCTTGAAAAACGAAGGAGGAGGACAAGGAGGAGGACGAGGACGAGGAGGAGGAGGAGGAAAAAAAAAAGAAAGGAAGGAAGAAAGAAAGAAAGAAAGAAAGAAAGGATTGTCACATGATGGTTTAATGACCGTCAAAATTAATCCAGTCCAAATGCAGGTTCCCATTCAGCCTCTACGTCATTTAACTTTGCTGAACAATTATTCTGCAGTGCAAAGCACCTAGGCAATTATAACTGCTACAAACAGCTTACTGGAAGCAGACTACAATAACATGTTGGGGAGCAGGGGTAAATCTTTCAAACTTAACACATACAATGATTTCTTGGGGTTTTTTTGTTTGTTTGGTTGGTTGGTTTTGGGTTTCCGAGACAGGGTTTCTTTGTGTAGCCTTGGTTGTCGCTTTGTAGACCAGGCTGTCCTCGAACTCACAGACACCCACCTGCCTGTGCCTCCCTGAGTGCTGGGATTACAGGCAAACTCCACTGGGCCAGGTGCTTTTCCTTAAGTTCCATCAAAAGCAACTCAAGGGCTTTCCAGTGAGAAAACTGCCCTTCTCAAGGCGTCCGACGTCATCACGCACACAACCCCCCCCCGCGACGTCAGGCCCTGCCTCCAGCTGATTGGTGTGCCGGGGCATGGTCGAGGGTGCCATTGGCTGGCGACCGTCTAGGCCGCACCCTCCGTAGGAAGCCGCCCCAGTAAAGAAGCTTTCCCACCGCGAAGCAGCTGGGCGTGCCGACCGTCTCAGCCGCCCGCCGAGAGCCGCCAACACCGTCGCTCGCGTCCCGGCGCCGCGACCACTGCCAGCGCCCTCCAGAGCGTCTTCCCGAGCCACGAGCAAGGGAGGTGGTGCCACCGCGCGCCAGCCTGGCGCGGCCGTGACGTCAGGCTTGCACCGGCGTGGCCATTGGCTGAGGCCATGTGGCGCGGACCGGCCCTGGCGAGAGTGATTGGGCATGCCGTGCGGGGGCGGGGCCTGGAGGCGGGGCTTGCTGCGGAGAGAGTTAAAATACGGCGCCTCGCCGGCTTTCGCTACTTCTCTGTCGGGAATCTCGGGTAAGCCCCTTTCGCGGCGAAGGATGGAGGGATGGAGTGAGGGGAGCCGGAGGGGCGGGATGGCGGGGCGAGGCTCGGGTGGCCGGGTTTCCCAGCTCGGTTCGCTACGGTGGGCCTTTGGCCACCCATGGGCTGGGTGTGTGGTCCCGGGTGACACCCTGAGGAGCGATGCGATAGTCTGAGAAGTGCTGTGCTTCATAGCCCTTGGGGAGTGGGAGTTATACAAAGGGAACCGGCTTGAGAAAACCTGGTCCAGTATGGACCACTTCACTCGGCTTCTCCCAAAAAACGAATAAATAGGGTCGACTCTTGAGCTGCTTTCTTGTAATTTAAGAGAACACTTGCAGGTGTGCTCTGGTTATTAAATATCCGCGTGCGTTTGTAAAGAGATGGAGACGCTTCTCCTGTGTGTTTCTAGGTCCTTTTCTTGAGTTCAGTGATGTGCATTTGTATTTTCCAAACCTTACCTTCAAATGGGTGAGGAAGGAGCCACTTTATCCTGTGATCATGAAGTTCATTCTTTATATCCCGGCATTATTGGTTAAAGACTACTTATTTCAGAAAATTTAGTAATTCCACAAGAGTGATGATGAAATCTACCTTAGTGAGGATTTTAAATTAGTCTATGAACGTTGTAAATATATCCTGTAAGTTTTAGTCCACTTTCACTTATGGTGCTGGCCCCTTCATGTAATCATTGAACTCATTTCTGTTTTTTTTGATATTCAGTATTTTTAGCCTCATTTCATCAATGACTTCTGACATTCCCCTGCCCCCTAATTAGTTCATTTTGTACTGTTTAGTTTTAGAAATGTTAGGTAGCCGTTTCTGTACTTTGTTAAAAATCTGTATGTTCAGTGGTATGTTTCAACTCCAGTAATCTATATATTTGAAAATAGAGCACATAGAATCTTCAAAATAGATTGTGTGGGAAAACTTACTTTTAAAAACACTGGGAAGACTTGTAAGATATTTTGAAGATTCCAAAGATTAGAGAAGTCAGCCACTGATGGATAGAGATGTGCAGAAGATGCCAGAATACAGAACATGATCTAAGTTTACACTTAAGGCGTTACAGTTCAGAATATGAAGTCTCTTCACTAAGGTCAGGATTATGAAGTACAACCTAATAATACCTTTTAAGTATTAATTTCTTTTCTGGAGAAAAAGTTAAAACATTTTGCGCCATGAGAACCATGGGAAAACATTGGAACAGAGTTGCACCTAGTTCTACATTATCTAGCTTAGGCATCACCTAGTTTTTGCACTTAGAAAGGCAGAATTAACACTATACTAGCTCATTGTTTAAAAAAAAAAAAAGGATCAGCCAGAATCTGCTCTTAGGGGACCACTTGAACCAAATGAGTAACGTTTTCTTCTCTTCATCAAGTAATATTATCTATAGACTGCCTTGGAAGAATTGACAAAATAGTTGCATAAATCTTTTCTAACTTGGGGCCCAAGTTGAAAATTGGATTATATTTTAAATGATTTCTTCTTTTGGGGAGAGGGGAGGGTTTGAGACAGGGTTTCTCTGTATAGCCTTGGCTGTCCTGCACTCATATTGTAGACCAGGCTGGCTTTGAACTCAGACCCACCTGCCTCTGCCTCCCAAGTACTGGGATTACAGGCCTGCGCCACTGCACCTGGCTCTTAAACAATTTCTAATTGGACTTTGGAAATTGATTTCAATAAACATTGGTGTGTAGCATTTGTTAGCAACTGTGCTGCAGAAGAGAATTGCCCATCCCGGCCAAAATGGCATAACTGGGGACACAAAATAGAAAATCCAAAGACTGCTGTGAAAAAATAGGATGAAAAGTTAAATTGAAGCCAGATCATGCATGAAAAAAATATGTAAAGAAAAATATACAAAGGGAGAAGAATTGACTTTTCAAGGGTACAAGAGATGTCAGCTCAACAATTTGAATAGAATATTGAGTTTGCCATTTTAGAGCAACTGCTATAAAAGACTAGTTGTGACTGTAAGAGAAAAGATGGTCAAGGTAGGCTTGAATGTTTGTCCAGTGGCATCCTTGGAGAAGCCCACGGGAGGGTGGGGCAGTTACACCGCAGATGGGAAGAGTAAACATAGCTTTAAAAGCTTAGTGGCTGAGTTGGGTCCTCAGCTCAAACCTAGATATGCTTCTCTACTGTATTTATATGCCATTTAGAAAACTAATATGATGACTTTTCTCATTGTTAGTGTTCTAGGTCAGATCAGACGTTCCGTCACGATGCCTGAAATAAATACCAACCATCTTGATGAACAACAGGTTCAACTTCTAGCAGAGATGTGTATTCTTATCGATGAGAATGACAATAAAATTGGGGCTGACACCAAGAAAAATTGTCACCTGAATGAAAACATTGACAAAGGTACTGTTTTAAAGTGACTTGTCTAGTCAGCTGAGAAAAATATTGAGATAAAAGGAATGCTTTTTCTTTTGGGGGTTGGAGAGGGTCTCACTGTGTAGCTCTGCCTGGATGGTACTCATAGGAATCTGCCTCCCAAATGCTGAGAGCTCCATTTCTTTCTTTCTTTCATTTTTAAAGATTTATTTATTTATACAGTGTTTTGCCTACATGCCCACCAGCAAAGGGCACCAGATCTGATTATAGATGGTTGTGAGCCACCATGTGATTGCTAGGAATTGAACTCAGGACCTTTGAAAGAGCAGCCAGAGAGTGCACTTTGCCTTCATGTATGTATTTGAACCACATGCCTGGTGCCTGGCGCCCACAGAACTCAGTAGAGGGCATTAGCTACTCTGGAACTGGAGCTGCAGCTGTTTGTAAGCCATTATGTGGGTCTTCTAAAAGAACAGCAAGTACTCTTAACCACTGAGCCATCTCTCCAGCCCTGAGAGATTCGTTTCTTAATGATATTTTACCTTTTATTCCAGTTAAGTGGTGTACAAAAGAAATCTACCTTTCTACCTCTCCTCTAATATTTCTCTCCACTTTATGTATTTTAGTATGCTGATTCAGAATTATTCTGGGCTCATAAAGAAGGCAATAGATTATTAACATAGTACCCAAGCCTGTCTTTCTGAAGACTGGAGAGGGAAGTAGGTATTGGAGGGAAACATGAACCTTCACACAAACAGCAGGATCCTACATGGCTGAGGTTAACGATCCCTGAAAGAGCATTTGGCCTGCATCAAAGCTGCTAGCATTGCCATTCCTTTCCGTTGGTGACTGAATCATGCTCTTGCTGGAACTGTTCTCCATGACAGCTGTACAGAAATCCCTATTAGAAGACTGGAAAACAGCAAGTTGCTAATCATATTCTCAACTGTAAGAAGGAAAATTGGGGTCTGGAGAGATGGCTCAGAGGTTAAGAGCACTGGCTGCTCTTCCAAGGTCCTGAGTTCAATTCCCAGCAACCACATGGTGGCTCACAACCAACTATAATGTGATCTGATGGCCTCTTCTGGTGTACAGGCGTATATGCAGGCAGAACACTGTATACAAAATAAATAAAACTTTCTTTTAAAAAATAATAATAATAAAATAAAAGGGAAAATTGGACAAATAACTGGCATTTTCTGACTAACCATACTTGTTTTGCTTTTAGGATTACTACATCGAGCTTTTAGTGTCTTCTTATTTAATACTGAGAATAAGCTCCTGTTACAGCAGAGATCAGATGCTAAAATTACCTTTCCAGGTTAGTATACTTAATGAACAAAGTACATTTGCTAAGAACTATATTTAATCTGACTGAACTTCTTGGAACCAAGGCCCAAAAGGAACAGCCTGGCAAGTGGCTTCATTAATATATTAAATAAGCTTATCCAATGAATATAATTTTAATATCTGAATTATCTATATATTTTGAGCTTGATTAAGAAAGCATTAAACCTTACCCATAACTGTCTTTTAGAAAATATCACTGTGAGCCCATTGGAATTGACTTAAAACTCTGTGTGGTTACTTATAAAACTTTTCCTTGATCTTTCAGACCTGATTTTGGGGAAAAAAAATTATTTGTTCATATTAATGTTTTTCAGATTGTTTCACCAATAGTTGCTGTAGTCACCCATTAAGTAATCCAGGGGAGCTTGAAGAAAACGATGCTATCGGGGTAAAACGAGCAGCACAGAGGCGCTTAAAGGCTGAGTTGGGAATACCCTTAGAAGAGGTAATGGGTCTCATTAGACGGCCTGCAACCGAACTCTAAGCATATTAAGATACTGATTAATTGCCAAAAAGAAATTTTCAGCAATGCTTTGAGTGGAATCCAGAGTTTTGTAAATTCCTGGCAAGTACTTTTTCACTAAATTCCAGGCCAATAATTTTGTGAGAGTTTAACTATGTAGTCCAAGCTGGCCTTAAATTCTTGATCCTCCTGTCTCAGCCTCCCAATTGCTGGGATCAGAGTAGTACATAGTCTGTTTTCTAACTTCCTGCTTTCTGGAGTATCATGTGAATTTTTGTTGTCTTGGTGTTTGAGAAAGTGGCTGGTAGCATAGCTCATCCTGGCCTCCGAGAAACATACACTTGTTTTTGCCTCCTGAATGCTGGCGTTATTGCTATGCATTCCAAACTCAGCTAAGTTTTATTTCTCTCTTTTAAAAAAAAAACTTTTCTAGATTTGCTTAATTTATTTTATATGTATGAGTGTTTTGCCAACCTTTATGTGCACCGCATACACACCTGGTTCCCAAAGAGACCAGAAAGAGGATATCAGATCCCTAGAAACTGGAGTAGCAAGTGGCTGTGAGTCACCATGTGGCTGCTGAGAACCAAACCTGGGTCTTCTGGAAGAGTAGGTGGTAGACACTGCTGAGCCATCTCTCCAGCCTCTTTTTTAAAAATTTTAATCCTGTTTTTACTTTATGTCTGTTTTTCCTGCATGTGGTCTTGTGTGCCGTGTGCATGCAGTTCCAGAGGAAACCGAAAACCTGAGTCCTGTGGAAGTACAGATGGTACTTTTAGCTGCTGAGCCATCTCTCCAGCCTCCTTTTTTTTTTTTTAATTTTCTTATCTATCTATTTGAGATGGGGTGGCTCTCATGTAGCTCTCAGTGGCCTTGAACTCACTTGGTAGCTGAAGGTGACCTTGACCTGATGATCAGCCTGCATTCATTTTCCTAGTGCTAAGAATATAAGTATACACCATCATGCTTGGTTTATGTGGTGCTGGGGACGGAGCCCAGGGCTCCATCCATGCTTGACAAGCCCCCACAAAGCTAAATCCCAGCACTCAGGAAGCAGAAGTAGGTGGTTCTTGCTGGTGTTAGCCAGTCTTATCTACACAGAGAAATAGCCAGGGCTACATGGTGAGCCTTGCCTCAAAAGTGAAGGAATGAAGTTTTTAGAAGGAACAGTTCCAGGCAAAGTTCCAGGAAAGGTTATTTTGACTCACTGAGATTTGTGGTTCATGTTCCTAAAGATGTCCATAAGAAAACATTCATCTCTGGCTGGAGAGATGGCTCAGAGGTTAAGAGCACTAACTGCTCTTCCCGAGGTCCTGAGTTCAATTCCCAGCAACCACATGGTGCCTCACAACCATCTGTAATGTGATCTGATGCCCTCTTCTGGCCTGTAGGTGTACATGCAGGCAAAGTACTGTATACATAATACATAAATCTTTTTAGAGAGAAAAGAAAACATTCATCTCTGATTTGATGAATTATAATAGCCAGCCTTCTATACTTGAGCAAAGCTATGGTCCTGATTTTAAGAAACCAAAATTTAGGACTAGCTAGCCTGACTAAATTGTCCTTTTTGGAGATTAAGACAAAGTATCTTACATCTAGATGAAGTGATAAGTTTTTTTCTGCAGTAGCAACTTTAAAGTATGAGTGCTATGTTTTTGAGTAACTATTTTTTAATATTTTGAAAAAAACTAATTTATGTTTGGTCTCAGGAATAAAAAAATGTAGACACTCAAACCAATAATAATGTTTCTATATATTATCAGTAGTAGAATAATACTCTAAAAGCTCTGACTGCCTTTAGTACCAGCACTTGAGAGGCAGAGGCAGGCAGATCGATGTGAGTTCAAGGCCAGCCTTTTCTACAAAGTAAGTCCAAGACAGCCAGGGCTACACAGGAAAAACTCTGTCTCAAAAAAATAAAATAAAAACCTCTGACTAGGCTGGCCAGGAGGTAGTGATACACACCTTCCCAGCACTTAGGAGGCAGGTACAGGTGGATCTTTGTGAGTTTGAGGCCAGCCGGGTCTACAGAACAAGTTCTAGGACAGCCAGAGCTGTTATACAGAGAAAGACTGTCAAAAAAAACCCAAAAACCTCTGATTATATAATGATGCTGTCATCATTCAAGATACTGTTTAAGGGCTAGAAAGATGGGTTAGCAGTTAAGAGCACTGGCTGCTCTTCTCAACACTAACATGGCCGCTTACAGTCCTCTGTGAATCCAGTCCCAAGAGCACAGTTGCCCTCTTCTGGTCTCCCAGGGCACCAGGCACACAACTGGTGCACAGATACACATGCAGGCAAAGCACACACACATAAAAAATAAATTTAAAAAACAAGATATTCTTGAAATATATTAATTTTAGGTTATCTTTTGTCATTAGTTTTTCTTTTTTTGAGATGGCATCTCACTGTGCATCCTTGTCTAGCTTGGAACTTACTATGTAGATCAGAGTGGCCTCAAACTCAGAACCACCTACCTTTGCTCTTGAGTACTGGGATTAAAGACGTGCACCACTATGCCTGACCTCATCAATAGTATTAATTGGTTTTTCTTTTTATGTTGTAGGTTGACCCTAATGAAATGAATTATCTAACACGAATTTACTACAAGGCCCAATCTGATGGTGTCTGGGGTGAACATGAAATTGATTATATTTTGTTTCTGAGGAAGGATGTAACCTTGAATCCAGATCCCAATGAGATTAAAAGCTATTGTTATGTCTCAAAGGAAGAGCTCAAAGAAATTTTGAAGAAAGCAGCCAGTGGTGAAATTAAGTTAACTCCATGGTTTAAAATTATTGCAGACACTTTTCTCTTTAAATGGTGGGATAACTTAAACCATTTGAGTCAGTTTGTTGACCACGAGAAAATACATAGAATGTGAATGTGTAAATGAACGGAAAATTTTTCTACCTACTAAGATTGGTTTTGTTTTGGTTTGAATTTATTAGGCTCCCTTGTATGATACATAGGTATTTTACAACCAGAATCTGTTTGAGAAAAAACCAATTGACATACAGTTTTGTATTTACATGGGCCATATATATGCGCTGACATTTGTAAAAGACATTTATTGTGAAATTATTCCATAGATAAAACTTAATTTATTATGTCCAAATATATGGCTATGACAAGATAGAAGAAATAAGTAGAACTCCTCACTCTTTACATTTTTGACAAGCATTTTCAGAACACTTTGTTTTGCCAAGTGTTTTATCATAGGTCCGAAAAATGAGCAAAAGAAACTGCTTAGCTGCTTCAAAACCAGCACTAATAGATCAGTGGGCAGGGCTGGGGATACAGCCCAGTGGTACCATGATTGCCGTGCAGGCATGATGTCATGCATTGTAGTGTCCCTAAGCCTAAAAATAATTACAACAATAATAACAACAGACAGAGCAGGTTTAAGGGAGAGTAAGTGGTGTCTCTCAGTCTTCACACAGGACCCTCTTCATAACCAAAGTTGGATGCTCAAGTCTTGCAAGATTTCATCTTGTAAAATGACATTGTAGTTGCATAAAATTCACAATTCACCTCATCTCTGAGTTGGTTGTAGCACTGAACAACACAGTGTAAATGCTAACATAAATGATTGTTATACTATGCTTTATGTTAAGGAAAAGCCACATGTCCAATACATATCAAATATTAATATACAATTGCTATGAGCCCTTAGATGTTTGAGCCACAAATTTGAAAGGCCAGTTCTGTATATTGATTTTTGTCATTCTCAGTTGATTGCGTTCTATAACCATCCTGAAATTAATAATATACTACTTAAATGTTAATTGTTACTTTCAGTGGTAATGGTAACTGATTAAGTCTTTCAAATAGTTATTTTCTATTTAGCAAAAATCTGTTGACAATTATAATGGAAAATATATCAGTCATAAGGTGGGAGTGAGTTCTATTTTACAAGGCTCTATCATCACTGGAACTGGATCATCTTGTTGTGGGAGTCTGATCTGTGTTGGATGTTTAGTAGCATCTCTGAGCCCTGTATATTTAATATCATTTAGCACCCTTTTACTAAGACAACCAAAAAAACCCAAAACTCTGGTGATGGGGTCGGGAGCTTGAGATAGGGTTTCTCTATGTAGCCCTGGCTGCTCTAGAACACAGCCTGCAGACCAGCCTTGGAACTCAGAAAGCTACCTCCCTGGGTCTCCCAAGTACTAGGATTAAAGGCGTGCACCACCATGCCCAGCAACCACCAAAATTTTAATGGGTGATAGTAAGTGTTCCATGACAGAGACACTTCTAGTAACAAACCACTCACTGCTCTATAGTCAGGGCCTAGCTTAGCTGTGGAAGTGGGAGGGAAGAGCAGCGAGGAAGCTGATGGTGAGTAAATTATGCTACAGAGTAGGCATATATTATATTACAATTTTAAGGTTATAGAATAGGTATATATTGACATTGTGTCTTGACAGAAGTACTTTTTAAAACTTGCCACAAGTGTGTCAAATTTGAGCTCTTCAGCTTTAGTAAATGCTGCATAATGAATAATTTTCTTATAAAAATTTTATAAATTTAATTTCCAGCTCAAACAGTTGATTTATCATTGGAGATATGGCTGTGTAGCAAGTATTTATTGAAAAGTAAAAAAAAAATATTTTAATATTGTCTGGTTTGTTAATATCTGGATATAATGGGTTAATCTGTGTGTTATATCTTAAACATGATAGATGCTATATTCCTTAGTTTTATTTTCTAGGGACTGGCTGACTGCACATGATCAGTTCCTCGGTAGCTTTGTATAGCTAGTGGCTATCACACTGAACAGTGGTCATAGACTGCAGCCGAGGACTCTGTACTTGCAAGTGTTAGAGATCACGGTACGGCTAGAATGCTGCTTGGGACGTAATGTGGATAAATAGCTTAGCCCAATAAGCTCCTTAACACCAGCATCTTTTTTTAAAAGAGTTATTATGTATATAGTGTTGTGCCTGCACATACATATGCACATCAGAAGAGGGAACTAGATCTTATACAAATGGTTGTGAGCCACCATATGGTTACTGGGAATTAACTCAGGACCTTTGGAGGAACACCATACCATCACACCAACATCTTTTGAAATAACAAATTATATCCTTCTTGCAACATAGCTACGTCTGACCGTCAGGACTGTAACTTTAGGTTATTGCTTTTGAAGGATGGTGAAGGTCTTTAGTTTATTGTGTTTCTTACCCTACTGCATGGGGGTGGGAGCAGTGCCTTTCTGAGTGGAAGAGACACATGAGCAGGGCACACCTAGAATGAGTCCTATTGAAAGTTGTTTTTACTACCTTGTGATGCTGGTGAGATGGTGGGATTCCCTAGACCAGTCCCATCTGTGGGGATGAGGCCTTGCAATGGTAAACTTTATTTTTTTTTAAGGTTTTTGTTTTTATTGTTTAGCCTTAAGGATGTACATTTTAGAGTAGATTTGAGCTTATACTTGTATATCCTGACAAACAGCTTTCTGCCTTACAGTTTTCATATTCATGCATGTGGTGCGTATGCATGTGTCTGCATGGATGCATACATGTGAAGACTAGAGGATGGTGTTGAGAGTCTTCCTCAGTTGGTCTTCACCTCAGTGTATTTGAGGCAGGTTCTCTCTGAACCTGCAGGGAGGCTGGTGGATTCGTGTCAGCCACCTATCCTTGTCCCTGCCACAGGGGTTTGAGACAAATGAATCATCACAGCTTTTACATGGGCGCAGGGTTTGAACTTTGGTCCTCTTGTTTTCACAAGCAAGAGTGTATGCCTCTGAACCATCTTCACAGTCTTTATGTGAGATTTATTGTCTACATGCTTTAGATTCCCAACTGTAAATTTTAGCGGAGAATTCTGAAATGTTCATAAAATTGGATGAATGAGCAATCTGGAACATTCAGATATATTCAGTGCTGTCAAGAAATGAGTATGGAGGAGCTGGAGAGATTATTCAATCAGCAAAGTACTTGAGTGAGTTTGGATCCTAGGCACCCATGAAATAGCTGGGTACTTAAGCCTATCTTTAACCCAGTGCTAACCAAGGCCAAGCAACGGTGGATAGGTTCAGTGAGAGACCCTGCCTCAAAACATAAAGTGGAGAAGCACTTTAATCCAGCACCCAGAAGGCAGAGGCAGAACTCAGAGTTCCATACCTGCCAGGCCTACAAATAAGACCCTGTCTGAAAAACAAAGCAAAACAATCCGAATTTTAAAGATTGACTATACCACATACTGACAGCATACAAAGCTATGTTGTTGTGTGTGTTGCATTGTGGGAAAAGTTTGTACTCTAGCCCTGCCTGATGAGAGACATACTTGGAAGATGAGCTTGGTTTCCATTTCTTAATCTTGGCTCTGATCCAAACTGTGGCCCTCTTTATGCAAACCCACTGGCATTGTTCTTGAGCCAGGAAGTCAGTCTTCCTCTGAGAAACTACTTCTCTCCTAAGTTCTCACATTAACCCTTTTTTCTATGTAGTACTAGCTGTTTGGAAACTCGATGTGTAGACCAGACTAGCCTCCAACTCTCAGAAATTCTCCTGCCTCTGTCTCCCAAGGGCTGGGATTAAAGGTGTGTGCCACCAAACCCCTAGCAAAACCAGTCACAGTACCTGTACATAGAGTATGCCTTTTGAGTCCTGCCTGTATCTGTGTCTCTGTGTGTGTACACCTACCTTTTCTGTAGAAGTCAGGTTGGTGTCAGGTGTCTTATCTATCACTAGTCACCTTACTCATTGAAACAAGGTTTCTCACTGAATCCAGAGCTTACCAATGGGCTAGACTGGCTAGCCAGTGAGTTCTGCTTTTCTCTATGCCAAACCCCTGGTGCCAGGGTTACAGACGTGTACTACTACTACTCTGGCTTTTGCCTGGGTGCTGGGGATCCCCAGCCAGATCCTCATGTTTACATTGCAGGCCCAAGCCATCTTCCCGGGCCCATCTTTCCTCTTCCATAGAGCTTCTACTAGCCTAGGACATCCCAGCTGAGCTGCTACAATGAGCAAATCCTCCTTGATGCTTCTTGTGATGTGTTGCTACCAAGCAATGGAAAGAACAAATGTACAGCAGCGTGACAGGCCACGCTAGCATAGAAGAAACCAGACACAAAGGGTATATGTTATTGCATGATACCAATAACACGAAGTTGAAGTTCAGAAACAGGCACAGCCATGTCAAGTAGGGGCAACAGTGGCCAGTCGCCAGCAGTGGACTTCTGAGTCTGCTGCCCGCTGCTTCCTGGTATCAGATTTGGTCAGTTGGAGCAACGCTTCACTAATGTGGAAAAGAGACAGCAACCAGATATCGGTCCCTACGTCCAGTGAGTCTTGCCCATCACCTGGCCAGGGCGTTGGCCTGCACACACCTGTTTTATAAGCAATACATCCCCACCCTAACACAGTTCATTTGGCCAGGTAATGTGTGCTGTGTGCCCAGAGTCCCCAGTGTGTTCTAGTCATAAACAAGAGTACATGCGGACTGAGGCAGAGAAAGGTGTCCACAAAGGTAACGGGTATACCACTGGCTGGAGGGCCTCTTCACCTCTTCGTTTCAAGAGGGATCTAGAATTTTGTATCTTGTATTTGTATCTAGAATATACATTTTCCTTCTACCGTAGAATATGCATTCTCTTAGTCTGTACCTGGTTGAATTTGACTTAAAACTTGGATTCTTAGCCTCAAGTTATTGTGAACAATCCTAGACTGACAAATTGAAATTATAAAGCAATGTGCAGTTGGGCACGCCTTTAATCTCAGCACTCGGGAGGCAGAGGCAAGTGGATCGCTGTGAGTTCAAGGCCAGCCTGGTCTACAAAGTAAGTCCAGGACAGCCAAGGCTACACAGAGAAACCCTGTCTCAAAACAAACAACAACAACAACAACAACAAAACAAACAAAAACCCCAAAGCAATGTAGGTGGATATGTCTCCACAAAGTTGGTCAAATGAATAAATGAGTGAATGAAAATTTGAATCCTTAAAGGTGCCTTGAGGCCTCAGTTCTTATATAGAGCAACCACAACCTTCAGGCCAAAGGCTGTGCATCACTTCAGGTAATGACTTGCCAAGAATTCTAAATGGGCTTTTGTGTTTGTGATAAAACAGCATTGACCAAAACTGAAGGGTTTATTTCCTCTTATACAGGCCATCATTGAGGGAAGCTAAGGCAGAACCTTGGAGCAGAAACCATGGAGGAATGCCACTTACTGAACTGCTCCCTAGCTCATGTTCAGCTACCTGTTTTATAAAACCCAGGGCCACATGCATAGGGATGGTGCTGCCCACAGTGGGCAACCAGATATAATATACTTCAGAAATTGAATAGCTCTTAAAAAAGAAAAGAAAAGAAAAAAGAACAACAAAAACCACACTGGGCCAAATTACAAAGATGACATTCTAGTCTGACTTCCCATGGTATGTTGCCTAATTCAAGGAAAAAAACAGGCACTGAGAAATGGAATATGGCTTTTGACAGATACGAATAGGGAAGCAAAGATCAGGAGTCCTGCTCAGAGTCCTGGTTTGGGTTGAAATCCCAGGCTTAGACCCTAGAGGAGCAAAAATATGCTGATTGTCATTGGAAGTTAGGCCCGACTGGGAACTACCTCAAAAAATTAAATTAAATTAAAAACTCACAATCTCCAAGTTAGTCCTCAAGTCCTTGTCCCATAAACTTGTCAATTGCTCAAACTAATATTCATTAGGAATAAACAGATAGATGAGTGACAAGCTAATATGGCTGATAACAAGTAAATAAAAACCCACTAGTTAGCCCTCAGCACAGGTCTTGCTTACTGACACATCAAAATATAAATCTGAACATCAAGTGCATCAAAGGCCTGACTGACAGTTGTGATTTGAATTTAAAAAACAGGCCCCATAGTCTCATAGGGAGTGGTGGATAGTATTAGGAGGTGTGGCCTTGTTGGAATAGATGGGGCTTTCTTGGGGGAAGTGCATCACTAGGGGGCTGGCTTTGAGGTCTCAGAAGCTCAAGCCGGGCCTAGTCCTATTCTCTTCCTGCAGCCTGCAGATACAGATGTAGCACTCCCAGCCACCTCTCCAGCACCACGTCTGCCTGCGTGCCATCACGCTTCCTGCCAGGTGACAATGAACTAAACCCCTGAGCTGTAAGCCCCAATTAAACATTTTTCTTTATAAGAACGATCATGGTTATGGCATCTCTTTACAGCAATAAAACTCTTAAGACGAGTTTCAAAAGAAATTGGATATTGCTTTAAAAGATCCTAGCAGTCAGATTTCAGAGGATTTGCTCAAAGACCATGAATCCAGACAGAAATCACTGTAGTGACTCTTAGACTGATTGCTTCTTATTAGAGATTTTTCCAAACTGTGTCCAGAACCTGTTCATACTGAGAGCTCAGAAACAGCTAATGGGAGCAAAGAAGGGAGAGAGTCAGTGGCTTGTACATCAACAGTTTACTGAGGAGGTAGAGCGGGACCTGAGACATGGCCAGAGTGCCAACTTCTTTGCGTTGGGCTCTTGTTGAGCAAAGATGTTTCTCCTCCTCTATGTTTTCATGGATAAGAACACTTTGTTGTTTCCTGACATTATTGGGCAAAGTCCATAAAGTTATCTTTAGAAGCAAGAAAAGGACAATTTTACAGGCCTATCTCATCAAGCCTGAAAAACCATTTTTATTTAAAGTCTTGGGATGTTTATGCTTCTGGCCAGCAGCATTCTCAGGGTTTATGGCATTTATAACACAGTCTTATAACACAGTCATGGCATAAGAACAGCCTAAGGTATGCAGGTGTTTCAGGAACAGTCCATGGAGGAACGTCAGCCAAATTTATACTACTGAGGGTTTGGGGCAGTCAGGGTTAGCCAACAAGTCCCTAGAGTCTACTCCAAATCCTAACCTTTGGCCATGGCCATCCATGAGCTGTGGATCTTTTTTTAAAACCACTTAGTGTGTGTGTGTGTGTGTGTGTGTGTGTGTGTGTGTGTGTGTGTGTGTGTGTGTGTGATAGCACTCATATGGACATCAGAGGACAACTTTTGGAAATGCACTTTCTCCTATCATTCTTCATGTTCTTTGGACCAATTCAGATCATCAAACTTGGTGGCAAGTGCTTTTATGGGTAAGGAATCTCTACAGCTCTGTCTGAATACAAATTTTATAGGCTGCCTTCTCTGATTCTGAGGAGCTATGCCATCATGCGAGTTTGGCCAGGTATACTGACATCCAGCTATTAATAAGATAAAACAAAGTAAAAATGACTCTAAATATACAGAGATAAGTACATATGTACACTAAAATTAATCGAGTTGCTTACATTTTTAGTCAGCCTCGTAAGATGGCTAGGGCATGCTGAGTTTTACATATGTACATACATGTGGGAGTAGATGGGTAGTGTTTGTTTTTTAGACAGTCTCATGTATCCCAGACTAGCCCCGAGATAGCTGGGGATTGTAAGAAACAAGACTATAACAGTCCATTTTCAGTATGAAGTGTGCTTACACTTCATCAGAGCTAGGCATAAACAGAAAGCTCCACACGCCTCCTCTCACTGCCACTGGTGCCAGCTTCTCTTCTAACTCTGAGGCTTGGAAAATTCTAGTCATCTTCTGAATGACTGAGCCCATGATCAGAAAAGAGGACAGTCCCAAGGCTCAAATTCATAACTAGATAAGTAATTTGTGTCCTAAACCAATGAAATGTGAAATTTGGGAGAAAAGAAGAATTTCTCAAGACAGGGGACTTGATGACTTGATGGGCCACTGTTTTGCAGCAAATCACCACCCCAGCCATTTTCCATTACTCTCTGCCAGCATCCCTTTCTGCCTCCCGAGTGCTGGGATTAAAGGCATGCGCCACGACGCCCGGCTGGAACTGAGTCTAAAAGGTCTACTTCTCCTGTTCCTATTAACCTCTTTTCCCTCCTGTCTAGGGCAGGTGGGTTGTAAGGGAGGTATAAGCATTAAAGAACCCCAAATAAAGTACATTTGAAAAAGTTCAGAGCCTACAGGAGGAAAATACAAACAAACAGGTAAAGGAAATCAATTAAATTGTTCAAGATCTGAAGATGGAAATAGAAACAATAAAGAAAGCACAAACTGAGAAAATCCTGCACAGGGAGATCTTAGGGAAGAAAACAAGAACTACAGAGGTCACATCACCAACATGCGGTGTACAGTAATTTACAAATGGGTATTAACCTTACAATACTAGATAACCATACTATAATCCACAGATCTAAAGAAGATAAATAACAAGGAGGACTTAGGAGGATGCTTAATTCTCATTCAGAAGGGTAAATAGAACAGACACCAGAAGCGACTGAAGAGAAGGAACAGGACAGGAGCCAACCATAGCGGTCTCTGAAAGACTCCACCCAGCAGGGGATTGAAGCAGACGCTGAGACTCACAGCTAAACTTCGGGGTGGAGTGCAGCAAGTCTTATGGAAGGGTTGGGAGGCAGAAGGACCTGGAGGGGACAGGAGCTCCACAAGGAGACTAATGGAGCCAACAAATCTGAGCAGAGGAGGGGGAAGCTGCAGAGACTGATGCACCAACCAAGGACCATGCATGGTGAGGACCTAGATCCCCTGCTCAGATGTGGCTGATAGGCAGCACAGTTTCTATGTGAGCCCACAATATGGGGAGTTGTGGCTGCCTCTGACATGGACTCTGTTGCCCACTCATTGACCACTTCCCCTGGTGGGGGAAGAGCATGCAGGCAGCCCTGATGAGACCTGATAGGCTGAGGTCAGATGACAGGGGAGGAGGGTTCCCTTTTCTGAGGACTAGGGGAGGGGGAAGAGGGGAATTGGGAGGGAGGTCCAGGCACTGCTTGCCTCTGAACAAGAACAGATAGTCCTTAGCATTAAAGGGCCCAAGGGCCTGTTTCTTGATCGGGGCAGTTAAGAGTGCTTTAGGGTGAAGCCCATTGCCTGGGCACTAGGCCAGGAAGCAGGCAGATGTTTGGAACCTTCTGTCAGGCCAGTCTGGTGAGATACAGGCCCTGCAGAGCTTCAGTGGAGGTTAGCACCGAGCCAGCAGCTGGGACAGAGCAGGCCCCAGCAGCTGCAAAGGCAGTTCTGCCATTGCTACTTGTCCACCGGGCGTCCAGCGGCAGTCTACCCCAGAATAAACAAGTGATTGTAACATTTGATGTCTAATATTCAAAGAGGGATTGAGAGCACACCAGCCCTTCCAAGGCTCAAGGAACACTGCGGAAGAGAGAAGGAAATAGGTGAAGGAAAGAGGATATAACCTTGGCTTGGTAGCCATGGCAACTAATTACTAATGAAGCCGAAGTCTTCAGGCCAAATCTGCTGACATTACTATTCAATTTCTGTCATAATACAGTGTTTATATCTTATATATTTGTAGAATTTATTTACACATCTAATCTCAGTATCCTTTTATTCCTTGGTCATACGATACCACAGTGGCCCTGTATGAGTTAACTTTTTCTAAGAAAGAGAGATCTTAATACTTCATTCTTTTATCATTTGTTCACACCATTTTTTTTCCATCAGTATAAGCAAGAAGCTTTTAATTTGATCTTTCAACTTCTGTAGCCTGCCGAATCTTGTTTACTTTTTTAAGTTTACTTCATTCTGATTATCTTGTTTCCAAATAATCTGCAAGGGCAGATGTTCCAAGAGGTCTCTGGCATCTTTGAGTCACAACCTCCAGGGTGTAAAGAAAACTCTTAAATAGGGCCAGATAAGGATATCTCCCTAAAAGCAGGAGAGCTAATATGGTCAGGACTTTCCTGGGAAAGCTTTTAACTAGTGTTCCTGTGGGAGAGGGAGTAAATGATTCATAAAAATTTTCCTATTATTCCAACATGTCCAAATTGTACAAAGCATAAAAGCTTCTCGAGCATGCAACACGTGGAGATCAAGGCCAAAAAGTGGGAGACCACACCACAGTGATCGCGTCACTCAGCTTGGCTTTGCTGGATCTTTGTCAAGCAGCTGTGCTGGCTTGGTTGATTGATTGATTGACTGATTTTTCAAGACAGGGTTTCTCTGTGTAACAGCCCTGGCTCTCCTAGACTCACTTTGTAGACCAGGCTGGCCTGGAACTCACCGAGATCCACCTGCCTCTGCCTCCCAAGTCCTGGGATTAAAGGCGTGCGCCACCCCATCCCGCTTCTGTGCTGGGTTTGCGACTTTCACTGTTCCCATTAGATATGGCTCTGCCGATGAAGACTGGAGTGGAAATGAACAGATAGAGACCAAAATATAATAAGGGAAATCAATGAATTTGTAAACAGACAAGTGAACAAAGACAAGAGGAAAGCACTTTAAAAAGCATTTGGCATCATGTCCTCAGAACACTGTGAAACAGAACATCATCTCTTTTCTCTTCTCCTGGAAGTGTGTGAGTTGTACATGCATCTGTGTGTGTTCTTGTGTGTGTATGGGTACATGTGTGCACAGGTGTGTGTGTGTGTGTGTGTGTGTGTGTGCTCTCATGTGTACATGCATGTGGCAATCTGAGGTTTATGTGCAGAATCTTCCTTGGTTGTGCTTCTACCTTGTTTTACTTGTTTTTTTCTTTCTAAGAGTGAGTTAACATTTTACTTATTATTGGCTAGAAAAACCTTACAGTGATGACACTAAAAACCACCCTTTTCTTTTTTTTATTGATTTATTCATATTACATCTTAATGGTTATCCCATCCCTTGTATCCTCCCATTTCTCCCTCCCTCCCATTTTCCCCTTACTCCCCTCCCCTATGACTGTGACAGAGGGGAAACTCCTCCCCCTGTATATGCTCATAGGGTATCAAGTCTCTTCTTGGTAGCCTGCTGTCCTTCCTCTGAGTGCCACCAGGTCTCCCCCTCCAGGGGACGTAAAACCACCTTATTCTCTAAGGGAGGGTCTCTCAGCCAAACCCAGAGCTCACTGACAGAGCCAACCAGAGCTAGCCAGCTCGTTGGTGTCTCCCATGTCTCCACCATCTGAGGCTGGACTTACAGGCCGACCGCACACTCGCCTGACAGTTTTCATGGATTCTGAGGAATCCGGACTCTAGTCTTCTTGTTTGTTCAGCTCTAAAGCCTAACATGCTTTCCCCAAACCTCCCAGCAACTGTGCCCCTTGGGTGTTCAATGAATTGGAAACATCCACACAAAAGCCAGTACATGGGTAGTTATAAGCAGTTTCATTCTTAATTGCCGAAACCTGGAGGCAACACATGACTCCGCCAAGGGTTAATGAGTAAGTGCATTGGGTTATATGCAGCCAGTGGTCTACTCGTCAGTGCTAAAAAGAAAGAAACCATCAAACCAAGAAGACTTGGGTGTAGCTTAAGGTGGAAAAAAAAAGTCAATACAGAAAGGATACATAGCATATAATCCCAACCACCTGACATCCTGGAAAAAAGAAGAGGGGTAGTCAGTAAGCTAAACACACACACACACACACACACACACACACACACACACACACACACACGGACATGAAGTTCAGAGGGGAGTGTGGGAAGACGCTAGCAGTAATTGGTGAGAGGATGGGGTGAACATGATAGATACACATAATATGCACATATGAAATTCTCAAGTAATAGACTTAAGATTTTTACATTTAAGCTTAAACTTTAAAATGGAGAAAGTTAAGGGGCTGTAGATAAGGCTTGGTGGTTAAGAGTGCTCGCTGCTATTTTAGAAGCTCTGCCTCTTTTCCCAGCACTCACATGGCAACTCACGGCCATCCATAACTCCAGTTCCAGAGGATCGGACATCCTCCTGTGACCTTTGGGCCACCAGACATGCAAGTGGTATACATGAAATTTTCAAGGAAAATGCCTGTACACATGAAATAAAACAAATCTGACTTTTTAAAAATGGAGACAGTTAAGAGCTCAGAAGCGACAGGGGTGGAAATACGGGAGGGTGTCAGTATAGAGGGTGATTTTGGTATCATGATCCTCCGGTTCTCCAGTGAAACTCTGACTCATTAATCAGGCCCATCTCTAGTTAACAGGGAGCTCCTATGTGCGGAACTACAATGAGGAGTGTGTGTCATCACAAGACTGTATAAGCTCAGGATGTATACCAAGGAATCTCCTTGTCAGCTGTTAATCTCATATGACAGTAAGGCGCCATCGAAAGTTCATGATAATGACAGCTGAGCCTTACTAAAGCAAGGCATTAATAACACAGAAGGGAGTGGTGTGCATACGTGGAGAATATATGAAAACGTATTTTCTCCTCATCTTTCTACAAATGAAAACATCTCTACAGTAATCTACTAGCTTTAGAAGAAATACCACAGAGCAAAAATAAGGGGAAAATCAGTATTGCCCTCACATTGATAAAACCATATCTTTAAAAAAATAACAGTGAAATTGGTGTGATGAGTTGATTGAGACAGAGAGAAGGCACAAATGACCAATCACAGGAGTGATGTGAAGCTATCCCTGTATAACTCTTTAAGGGATGAACAATTAAAATCGTCCCACAACGACAGTATACAGGCAGGATGGCCTCACTAGTGAGTTCTACCAAATATCTGCGAAGAAACAAGGATGGAGCGTGTGCTTAGCATGTGCAAAGCCTTGGGCTTTATCTCCAGCACAGCATCCTGGCATAAACAAATAAGTAATAGGAAACAGTATCTCCTTCACAGGAGTTCACTTCCTCCAAACTAGAGCAAGACTACTTTCCAATTCATTATCTGAGTACATCATTACTCTAAAATTAAAAGTAGATTAAAAAAAAAAACCACGAAGGTTATATTTGTAGTGACTATAGATGGGAAAATATCTATCAAAACAAACAGAACCCAGGAACACATAAAAAAATATATAAGCACCATGACCAAGTGCAACTTATGTGAAGAAGCTAAGCTCCTTAGACATTTGAAAAATTAGCTTACTAATATAGGACGCTAGTAGAACAAAGAAGGAAAGACCTGTTTTGTGTATACATGAAGAGAAGCCCTTGACAAAATCAGACATCAGTTTATGATTTGGGGGGAAATCTAAACTTAAATAGCATAAAACAACTCTTTTCTCTAAGTGGAGAAAAGATGTCTACAAAAATCCTGACAGCCAGCACTGTTTGTGTTTTGCCCACAGATGCAGATCTCACACATACTTGAACGCATTCTGTGTGTGTGTGTGTGTGTCTGAGTCTGTGTGTGTGTGTCTGAGTCTGAGTCTGTGTGTGTTTGTGTATTCTCTCTCTCTCTGTTTGTGTGTCTGAGTCTGTGTGTGTGTGTGTCTGAGTCTGTGTATGTGCGTTTGTGTATTCTCTATGTCTGTTTCTGTATTCTGTGTGTGTGTGTGTGTGTGTGTGTGTGTGTGTGTGTCTGAGTCTGTGTATGTGCATTTGTGTATTCTCTATGTGTGTTTGTGTATTCTGTGTGTGTTTGTGTGTGTGTGTGTCTGAGTCTGTGTATGTGTGTTTGTGTATTCTCTATGTGTGTTTGTGTATTCTGTGTGTATTCTGTGTGTGTGTGTGTGTGTGTGTGTGTGTGTGTGTGTGTGTATGTATGTGCTCCAGGTGGTGGTCTTCGCCTTCTGCTTTGCCAAGCCACTTGGAGTTTGCTGCTGCACGCCAGGCTCCCTGACCTTGAACTTCTAATGATTCTGTCTCCCCACCCCACCCCCTCCCCCACCTTTCCACCATTGGGATTATAGAAACAGCTCCTGGATCCATCTTCCACATGGTTCTAAGGATTCAAAACAGATCCTCACACTCTAGACCAGTGGTCCTCAACCCGGGGACTGCAACCCCATTTGAGGTCTAATGACCCTTTCACAGGGGTCACAGATCAGATATCTTGCACATCAGATACTTGATTCATAAGAGTAGCAAAATTACAGTTATGAAGTTGCAACAAAATAATTTTACAGTTGGGGGTCACCATAACATGAGGAACTGTATTAAAAGGTTGCAGCATTAGGAAGGTTAAGAACCACTGCTCTAAAAGATAGAGACAAGTACTTCACCCACTGAACCATCTCCCACCCCATCGGTGTGAATTCCATGATTCCCTGGCAGTCCCTGACCTCACTATGTAGACCAGGCTGGCCTCAGACTCACAGAGATCCACCTGCCTCTGCCTCCTGCATGCTAAGATTAAAGATGTGAGCCACTGCTCCCAGCAAGCCCAGCCTGGGCTATGATTTTTCAAAGGTACACATGCTTGGTGTGTGTGTGTGTGTGTGTGTGTGTGTGTGTGTGTGTGTGTATGTGTGTGTGTGTGTGTGTCCTTTATTATGCACTTCCCTGTCTAATCCGTTTAACTCAGCCTACTTACATTTCTTATTACTTGTTTTGGATATTTTATTATCATTTTATGTGTGTGGGTATTTTTGCCTACATATATGTCTATGCAGCACATGCATCCAGTGCCTGTGGAGGCCAGAAAAGGGTGTCATATCCCCCTGAAGTGGAGTTACAGGTAGTTGTGTGTCACAATGTGGTGCTGAGAATCAAACCCAGGTCTGCAGGAAAAGCAACCAGTGTTCCTAACCACTGAAGCACTCCACCCCCAATTACTTGCTTTTCTTGATCTTATATGCACATCTTTCTCTACAACCCATTAAAAGTTCATGGCCGCTCTGCTGCTCCTGGCTTGTGTCCATACACATAAACAGCTTCTCTGAGTAGTCTTGATTTTTCTTAATCTCCTTTCTGAAGCTTCTATGGGCACCGTCATGGTTCCTAACTGCCACTCTGAAAATTGTAGCCCTGAGGGTCTTGCTCAGTGGTAGCAAGGCCTTGCAAAGCCCTGGATTCCCTGTCAGCACTGAAAAAGAAAATCGAATTGTGCAATCTCTTTTAAGAAAACTTTTTGTTATTCAACCACAATCTCCATTCTTCTTTCTTTCTTTTCTTTTCTTTCCTTTGTTTTGTTTTTGTTTTTGTTTTTTTGAGACAGGGTTTCTCTGTGTAGCCTTGGCTGTCCTGGACTCACATTGTAGACCAAGCTGGCCTCGAACTCACAGAGATCCACCTGCCTCTGCCTCTTGAGTGCTGGGATTAAAGGCGTGCACCACCACCGCCCGGCTCTTTCTTTCTTTCTTTTTTGTTTTTTAAGACTTATTTATTTATTATGTATACAGTGTACACCTTCCAGGCCAGAAGAGAGCACCAAATCACATTATAGTTGGTTGTGAGCCACCATGTGGTTGCTGGGAATTGAACTCAGGACCTCTGGAAGAGCAGTTAGTGCTCTTAACCTTTAAGCCATCACTCCAGACTCCCAGCTCTTTCTCTCAATCTTTCCCCATCTCTCTTTCTTTCCTCTGTCTTCTGTATCTTTCTCTCTATCTCTTCTTCCTTCTTTCCTTTCATAATATATATTTTTGTGTTCTAAACATCAGATCCTGATTCTTCAAGAAACCCAGTGACAACCTTCCCTCTATTGTCCCCTGGAACACATTATAAAGGGACACAGAATACTGATTGAATTTGCCTGTAATACTTCCTATGCTTAATTTGGCAGAGCTGATACTGCAGGTTGTGAGCCACCATGTGGTGCTAAGGACCTGACCCTGGGTCCTCTCCAAAGGCAATAAGCTCTCTTAACTACTAGGCAATCTCTCCAGCCCCTATGTAGCATTTTAAAATGTTCTTTATCTTTCCATTTTTAAAATGCAGGCCAATACATATTGCCAGTAAATACAACAATGCACCATTTAGGTATATGTTCTTTGTTTTGTCCTTTTAAAAATGATTTATTTTTATTCTATGTGTATCTATGAGTGCCCGCATGTATGGATGTATACTGTATGCATACAGTGCCCATGGAAGCCAAAAGAGAGCATCAGATACCCTGAACTGGACTTACAGACGGGTTGTGAGAAGCCGTGGGGTGGTAGGAACTGAACCTGGATCCTCTGCAAAAGCAGCAAGTGTGTCTATCTCACCAGCACCCTGCTTTGTCTTGTTTTTTGACAGGGTCTCACTATGTGGCCTAGGATAGTCTTAAACTCCTGATCCTGCTTCATCTTCTGGAGTGTTGGAATCACAAGTGTGTACCAGTGATCTAGGCTTTTCAGTGATAAGAATGCTGAATCAGGGTTGGAGAGATGGCTCAGAGGTTAAGAGCACTGACTGCTCTTCCAGAGATCCTGAGTTCAATTCCCAGCACCCACATGGTGGCTCACAACCATCTATAATGAGATCTGGTGCCCTCTTCTGGACTGCAGGTGTATATGCAGGTAAAGCACTCACCTATATACAATAAATAAATAAATAAATAAATAAATAAATAAATAAATAAATAAATCTTTAAAAAAAAGAATGCTGAATCAATTATCCATGCTATACTTTTAATCTTTCCATCATTACTTACTAAATTACCTCATGGTGTGGTTTTCTTACTGTTTTGAAGTATAGACATATGTTTAATGCTGTTTATAGCGCCTATGAAAATATTATCTATAATTTCAATTTTTGTCACTATCTGAATCTAATACATGGCCCCCAAACACAGAACTCTTGAAAATATGTCTCTTTGTTGGATATTGAGTTTTATATACAAACATTTCTAGCTTCTGGTCTGCTCTCATTGTTTTTTTTTTTTGTTTGTTTGTTTGTTTTTTGTTTACTTTTTTATGTTTTTTATTTTATGCTGGGCAGTCTTTTATAAAATGAGTGACAAAGACCATTCATCAGCCAGAGGAATTGTAAGCATGTTGCTTTTACAGTGAGGGTTGACTTTATGAGGGAGCTCATGGCACTATGTTCAGATATGGATCAAATGTTTCTTCACGTGTCTATTTAAAAACTCAAAATCACCCATGAGACACACCTCTGGGCAGCTCATGGGCTGGATTTCCAGACTGAATTAGGGGGTGGGGGGAGAAAGAGCTTAATACTAGCAACCACCTTTGTTTTTCTGTTGTCTGGCTGTGATGGGACCGGTTGCTTCATTTGCTTACCCACACAGCTAAAGCCTTCCTGGCCTCCCCACCTTCCTGGCATCCCCACCTTCCTGGCCTCCCCACCTTCCTGGCCTCCATAGCCTGCCTCCTCAAACTGTCAGCTAAAATAAACATTCTTTTCTTAATTTGCTTTTGTCAGGTATTTTTCTCAAAGAGACCGAAGAAGTAACTACTACAGTTTGTGAGGAGTTTCTGCAAGATATTAGCACTGGATTTATAGATTAAGTAGGAGAGATCGCCTGCCAGTGGGCTGGGCATCATTTGTTCCTCAGACGCCTGGAATAGAATATAAGGGCAGAGGGGGAACTGAGCCACCGGCGCACTGAGACTTCGCTCTCCTGCCCTCCGACTGCAGAGATCTTCGCTCAGCAGGTTCCTTTATATTTAAATCATAGATTTATGCTCTTCTGTGATTTTGTACTGTATCTATATGTTTTTATTGTAAAATAAGAAATCTTGGTAACTGATGGTTTTAGGTCTGTCATAAGCTAAGAAGATAAAATGTTGTATTTTAGTTTTCTCCTTTTCGTTGTTCACGGCTTTCCCAGCACGCATCCTTATTAACCATTTGGCTGTGTCTTAAAAATTCTATTATTGTTGCATCTAGAAAGGATTTTCCTGACAGAATATTTGTCTACCCTGTTCATGCATGTATTTTTCTAATTATTTTATGCTTTTATATTTTATAATTCAATGTTAAGTTCATAAGTATATATCTAATTGGAGAAAAGGATATAACTATTGTTTTCAAAAAAGTGGATCAGTTATCTCATAAAATCTCAAATAATTAGCCTTTTCCTATCTGAGATGCTGCCTAATTCTACACTAAATATTTTATGCTCTAGAACAGAATTTACACCTTAAAAGGGTGTATTTGTGTTAAAATAAATTTCTATGATCATCTAACCCACAAAGCAAGTCATCTGGGAATAGAAAATGTTTTGTCACGTCCCATGGCACTGGGAGTGATTGGCGTATGTCCTTCCTCTGCAGGAACTTTCTCACTGAACAAGTCACGTAGACATTTGTTAAAATGTTGCCCTGGAGTTTTGCCCTGTCCCTCTTCACCAAGACAATGAGCACTGTACTGAAATAATAAGATAATGATGACAAGTGGCAGAAGTGAATTAAAATGTCTTTAATTTGATTGCTTGCTTTTTTTTTTTTTTTACTAACACATATTATCTGTATGTACTAATGGGTCTCTTTATGGCATTTTCACATACCTAAATAAGGAACTGACTGGATTTAATCTCCCTCTCTACGTTTCTTTACAAAGGACAAAGGCCAGGCACAGGGACCCATGCCACTCAGACCAGCACGTAGGATGCTTTCGCAGACAAAGATTTGGTGAAAACAGGTGGCATTGACAGTACGCGCTTGGAGAAGCATTTGACACTAGGGGGATGCGCTATGGAACGTCTCCATGTCTGTTCCACCCTCCAGGCCTTGGTTTAAAAATAAGCCACAAACAGCATTACCTGTAGTTTTCCTCAGTATTTGTGACTTGGTGGAGATTCACTTTTGGGTCTTCTTTGAAAAGATTTTAGGGAGCATGAGGGCTATATATTCACTCAGAAAGTCAATAGGATCTTCTGTACAAAAAGACACAGCTGGAAACATTGTGCTCCTCTGTACATAACAAAGGAGCTACATCCGTGTATATAATTGTTGTCACTGAGAAATGAAGGCATGTGATGACCTTTTAGGTATTTGATAACAATAGCAAAAAAAAAAATTGAGTGATAATATTCTTCACACAAAGATGGCTCTTTGTATCCATTTCAGGTCAGATCACAGCCAGCAGACATGTCTGATGTCGCTGTTAACTGGATGGATGAACGCCAGCTACAGTCTTTAGACCAAATGCTGATTGTTGTTGATGAAAATGACAAGGTCATTGGTGCGGACACCAAGAGGAATTGTCATCAGAATGAAAACATTGAGAACGGTAGCGTCGCAGTTTTGCTCCGTCAGCTGTGCGTACCTGCTCTCACGCTAGCTCTCCTCTCTCTCCTCCTTGTTCCGTGGAGGCAGAAGAAGAAAATGTGGGCTTTTCCCATGGGAAGACTACACAATCCTCACTGGTGGTCCTCGTTAGGAGCAGTTCTGAGGAACTCACCTGGACCGAGGACTATCTGTTTAACCAACCACCATCAGAATTCTGTTGGGTTTTTGTTGTTGTTGTTTTTGTTTTGTTGTTGTTGTTGTTGTTGTTGGTTGTTGTTTGTTTTTTGTTTGGTTTTTTTTTTTTTTTTTTTTGGTTTTTCGAGTCTCTCTGTGTAGCCCTGGCTGTCCTGGACTCCCTTTGTAGACCAGGCTGGCCTCAAACTCACAGTGATCCACCTGCCTCTGCCTCCTGAGTGCTGGGATTAAAGGCATGCGCCACCATGCCCAGTCAAGAACTCTGAACCTTGTAGGCAGCTGTGTCTGCTTCCTTCTAAAATACCAGGGCCAAGAATCCTGCTAGGCTCAAAAAGAATTCCCCATTCTGACATTTAATCACGTTCCTGAAACCGTATCATCCCTTGGGAGGTGTGTGTGTGTGTGTGTGTGTGTGTGTGTGTGTGTGTGTGTGTGTGTGTAAATTGCTAGGAAAACCAGGCTGACCTCAAACTTAGAGATCTGCCTACCTCTGCCTCAAGAGTGCTGGGATCAAAGACACGCACCTCCAAGTCCAGCTCAACCTGCCAACTCCATCCATCTTTCCCCATTTCTCTTCTGTCTTTCACTAGACATTTCCACCCACCTACCCCTTCCTACTCTGCCATTTGCCTCTAAGTGCCCACTTATCCACTTTATACTCAGACTTGATCCCAAATCTACACTGAGGTATCTTTTCTCCTTATTAGAATAATCCTGAATAAAATCTTTTTGTCCTGATTTTGCTTCACTGCCATCTAAATCTCGTGTACCCTCTCAAGTCGAGTAAGTTTTAATTAGCTAGAAGCTATGAAATATCGGTTTGGGTACCTGTGTTCCTACGGTGCATACAACTGCTATAGGCATCTATTGCTCTCCTGAGCACAGAGATTGAAGACAGAGTGCAGGCAGCCATCGTGTGGATGTCACATGTGCTCACACTAGGACTTTTGCCTTCTCAGGGCTGCTGCACCGAGCCTTCAGTGTTGTTTTGTTCAACTCGGAGAAGAAAATGCTGGTTCAGCGACGAGCGGACACGAAGCTTACTTTCCCTGGTAAGTGCCCCATCCCTTAAGGAGAGCAGGTCTGTGTGGTTTGACCTGGAGAAATCTGCAACACAGATTACCTAGCTGCTGTAGATGGCAGCTCTTTGCGGAGGAAATAGTCAGACCTGTGGCTGCCTTAGAGCATTTTCTTTGTTCAGCTTATTTAATAAGGGATCCAAATAATTTCTAGTTTGTCGTTCCCCCCACTGCCCCCTCCCCCATTTATCTGTTGTTTTGTGTGAGATGAAAATCTATTTACTTATTTATTTAGTGCTAGGGGTTAAACCTGGACAAGCGTTCTACCATTCAGCCCTTTGATTTTACTTTTTTTTTTTTTGTCTCTACAAAGTATGTGATTTTTTTCATTTTTATTTTTAAAATAATTTATTCAGATTACATCTCAATTGTTATCCCCTCACTTGTATCTTCCCATTGCGCCTTCCCTCCCTCTTTCACCCTAGTCCCCTCCCCTAGGCCTGTGACAGAAGAGGACCTCCTCCCCCACCATATGACCACAGCCTATCAGGTCTCATCCCACTAGCAGGCTATCCAGATGTTTTTACTTTTATTTGGGATCAAATTCTTACTAACTTCCCCAGTTTGCCCTACAGCTTTCCCCTCTCAGCTTCTTGAATAGCTGAGCACTCCCTTCTCTCCCAGGCCCAGCATCTAAGAACCTGGAGGACCACAATAAACAGTGTTCAGCCTACAGAGTAGGAGATGAAGATAAAACTCAATGCCTGGGAACCAAAATCTTAACATTGACCTTTTCCCCCCCTACTTCTTAGAAATGATGACGGTTAGAGCTACTCCTTTTAAAGAGAAAATAGCTTTCATAATAGTGTGGCCATTTAATGAGTTTTAGCGCAAATTGTCCTCAGATTTTAGAAACTACGCCTTGTCCTACTGATGAAAAGCCTCGGCGTAGAGTGCGGTGGCCACGCCTTGTCCTACTGATGAAAAGCCTCGGCGTAGAGTGCGGTGGCCACGCCTTGTCCTACTGATGAAAAGCCTCGGCGTAGAGTGCGGTGGCCACGCCTTGTCCTACTGATGAAAAGCCTCGGCGTAGAGTGCGGTGGCCACGCCTTGTCCTACTGATGAAAAGCCTCGGCGTAGAGTGCGGTGGCCACGCCTTGTCCTACTGATGAAAAGCCTCGGCGTAGAGTGCGGTGGCCATGCCAGGTCTCTTCCTTCCTTAGCTCCTCTTTCAGGAACTACATTCTGGTCACTTTCCAAACCATCTTTACATTTTCTGGGTAACTTGGACTCCTCGGCTTCTTTATGATGTTGAACTAAACTTCAGAAGACCCCAGAAGCTTCTAGGTTCGAAGTGTAACCTTGGCACTGATGTCCACAGTGTGTGAACAGAGCAGATTTCATACGGAGCAGCATGAGCCTTCAGTTCCGAAAGGTCACCTCGGCGTTCTTGTTTCTGTATTGGCAGGTGCATTTTCTGCTTTAGTAAGTTTTCTGCAGAGTGACCCAAATAAGTATTCAGTGTCTGAAAAGCAAGGAAGGAACATGAAAGCTTTAGTAGTTGCCATTACGTGAGTAAAGGAACCAGCACTCTCATGCTAAAACCTTAGTGGTGGGGCAGCAGGAGAGACGGCTCAGTTGATAAGACACTTGCCTGCCAAGCATGAAGACCTCCCATGCAAAAATGCTGGGCACGGTGGTGTGTGATTGTAACTCAAGCACCACAGAAACAGAGACAGGAGACTCCCTGAAGCTCATTAGCCAGTCAATCCAGCCTACTTGGTGAGCCCCAGGCCAAGGAAAGAAGCCTGGAAGTGGATGGCATTTGGCATTCCTCAAGTTGATACCTGAGTTATAATCTGGCACCTGCACATGCAAATAAATATGCATGCTTACACACACACACACACACACACACACACACACACACACACACGAAAACTTGATCTATACTATAGCAAAAGCCAGGGGTGGTGGTAATACCTGTACTCCCAATATAGAAGAGAAAGATCAGGAGCTTGTGGCCATTTCCAGCTACATGGCAAATTTAAGGCCAGGCTGGGTCTCATGGGACCCTGACTCAAAAACACCAAAAGACTTTCTCTCTACCCTCTGGTGATTTGCATTGATGAAATAAACTGACAGTGGAAAGGGGGTAGGTGGGAAATTTTTTTATTTCATTGCATGCAGACACACAGGCATCCCACAAAATATAAGTTTGGAAGAGAGCCAGGTGATTGGCGTCCGCAGAGCATCTTGTGTTGCAGAAAGGAATGGAGTCTAGGCCTTCGGGGTGCATAGCTCTAAGAACACGAGGGAAGAAACTGTGGTCGTGAACAAAGATTGTCTGTTAGGCAGATAAGAAGCTTCTCAGGCCATCCAAGGTCCCAAGGAGGAGCTATCAGAAGTTCAGGTGACGAAGCCTCTCCGCATGTCCCTCCAGCCTCTCCTGAGATGTTATCACACCTGGCAGATCTTTCCAGAAAACTTATAGAGGAGAGGGTTGAGGTCCATTCCTTTCATTTTGGACAATCCACTTATAGTCTGTAGTTCTGAGAAGCCCATCTCACACTGTGCCTCTCAGTTTTGAGTATAAATCTAGCAGCAGTATGGGATTTCCTGCTGTGTGATTTTTGGCCCTCTGCTTCCTCAGCACAACCTCTAAGCCAACCCAGGCCGAACACGTCGCTTAGCTGTTCCTGCTGAGAACTGCTCCCTGTCCTGAGACTTGCTCAGGAAGTGCAACAGGTGTGTGGGCAAGCTTTTGCAGAAGGGGCAGGTGAGCAGCTGGAGCTGCTGGTTCTTAGGAGTGAACCTCACCCTTCCCCTAACAGTCCTGGGAGCAGGGACGCTGGCCCTGTCCATGTTTCTCATCTGCCATGCCTTGATGATCCTCGCTGCTAGGGCTGCCGTCCTGTTTCATCTCTTCTGTCTCCAGGAATAAATAAGAGGCTTGTTTCTCACATGTGTCCTCTCCAGGGCACTTTACCGACTCCTGCTCCAGTCATCCGCTAAGTAATCCTGAAGAACTGGAAGAAAAAGATGCCGTGGGAGTAAAGCGGGCAGCACTGAGACGTCTGCAGGCTGAGCTGGGCATCCCCCAGGACCAGGTACCAAAATGCCTGGCCCCATAACAGCAGAAATCCAAGAGAGCAAGGGGCAAAGGTTGGACACTACTTGTAGGGTATGAATCTGTGGCCCTGGCCTCACCCAGGTGCTGTGACAAAGAGAGGATGGGGCACTAGTGAATTCTTTCAATCTGGGCAAGGTCAAGTCTATTGAGGAATCCGGAATTGGGGAAAGCTCTGAGGAGGAAATTGAAAATATGCACAGAAAATAATGTTTAAGGTGGGCTGTGCATACTCTTTTGTTTATCCACTGGAGCAGGGGCTTGAGAGAGGATGGATATTGCTTTAGTCAGGGCTTCTATTACTGTTATGAAAGACCATGACCAAAAAGCAAGTTGGGGATGAATAGGTTTATTTAGCTTATACTTCCAGACTACAATCCATCATTGGAGGAATTCAGGACAGGAACTCAGGCAGGGCTGGAACCTAGAGGCAGGAGCTGATGCTTAGGCCATGGAGGGGTGCTGCTTACTGGCTGGCTTCCCATGGCTTGCTCAGCCTTCTTTCTTATAGAGCTCAGGGGCACCAACCTAGGATGGCAACACCCACAATGGGCTGGACCCTCCCCCATTGATCACTACTTGAGAAAATACCTTACAGCTGGATTGCATGGAGGCATTGCCTCAACTGAGGCTCCTTTCTCTGGGAATGACTCCAGCTTGTGTCAAGTTGACACACAAAGCCAGCCAGTAACAGGTGTTTTCCACAGAACGCTGTTGAGCTTCCATTGCTGTGCCCAGATCACAAGACACCCCCCAAAAGACCACCAGGACTCAATATTGATGCAATACACACAGGGTCCTTTATTACGGGCTCAAGCTCAGACCACAATCCTTCCTGAGGCAGCAGGATAGGAGAGTGGTGCCAAGATTCAAGGGTATAATGGGCTTATAAAGGGAAAACGGCAAGTGGGAGTGGTCGGGGAGGGTGGAGGTGAGGTGAGGGGGGGAGGGTGAGGGGATTGTGTGTCACAGGAAGGTTGACCTTTAGGGATGAGTGGAGGGTAAATCATGAGGGGGAAGGTTTTTATCTCAGAGGAACATTGGGTGCTGATTATATCTAATCTCCCGGGGGCAGTTTCTGGAGACTGCTGGCACGTGCAGTTTACAGCAGTATGAGGTCATTCCCAGAAAGCAGGAAGAAGGAAGGGTCACTTAGAGGGAAAGTTCTCACAGAACATACAGAACATGGCACTAGTTGGTCCATGCACCATGAGGTTCTCTGATACAGGAGGTGGAGTAGTTTTCCAAAAGTTCTATGGAAGAATTATGGGCAAAACCAGGACGAAGATTAAAATAGATTTAAGGACTGACTTGTGAGCATCAGCCCTTCAGGCTGCCACCCGGCCTCTCTTAGTGCTCACTCACACCTGCAGCTCCCCGAGAGCTGGAAGAAAGAGGCACCGATGTTTCCATTGTTCCATACCATCACGTCAGTGCAGAGAAACTTACCTGTTGCATTACCTCTCAATGGGTGAAGTTAAAATGAAATACCTAGAAAAACTATATGTGGCCACGGTTACGGCCTACCAAACGGCGGGTCTTCTTGCCTTTGACAATGAAACAGTCAGCTATAAAGACCCTCGAGACAGCACTCAGAAGAGTGGAAAAGAGCTGGGCGAGACAATCAGGTAATTACTTGATGTGAGAATAACCGACCATGATTTGGAAAAGGAAGATGTCAATGCAGAATCTCCATTAGATCTTCATAGGCGAGGACTGGAGAACGCGTCTCCAGGATGCTGTAGTCAGAAGCACAGATGGATGGAGAGACTTCCTTCCATATGATCTAGTTATACAACTCTTGTACAGAGACCAATAGGAGTCTCTGTAAGTATACAGCAGGGATACCTGGGTGTGTTTATAGTGACAGTAGGCACAGTAGCCAAATTGGGGAAGTAGCCTGGATTGAATTCATAAAAAGTTGATTATATAAAAAGTATGTAATATATATATATATATGATTCTTTTTAGAATTTATTTTACTTATTTATGTGTATGTGTGTGTTTCTCTCCATGCGTTTAGGTGCCTGTAGAAGCCAGAAGTAGGCATTGTCTCCTCTGGAGCTGTAGTTACAGGTGGTGTGAGTCACATGTATAGGTGCCGGAAACTGAGCTTACAAGCGCTCTTAACTGCTGAGCTATCTATCCAGCTCTCATATTGGAGTTTTACTCAGCCATATGGAAGAATGAAATCGTGTCATTTGTAGGAGAATGGGTAGATCATCACACTAAATAAAAACAAGACTAAGAAAGGCCCTTATCCCATTTTTTCTCATGTGCAAAGTCTAGATGTGTATGTGTGTGTCTGTATGTGTATATATGTGTATATGTGTGTGTGTGTTTATAATGAAAACAGGACAGCGATTATAAAGAGGAAGGGTGACAAGAGGAAGTGTAAAGAGAGACTAGAGAGGCTAATGAGTGTGTGTGAGTAAAGTACATTATAACATGTGAAACTAGCATAATAAAATCCACCATTTTATACAACAAATCTACATTAACAATAAAACAAATCAACCAATCAATCAACTTAAGTTTTAAGTTTTGAGCAATTACAATTGCTAAACAAAATTATTACTCTCTTTTGAGAGAAACATATATTTGCTTTATTTCTCTACATATTCTGCATTTTACAGAATTTTGTTAACATCGCATCAATTTCTGTCACAGGTTTCTCTAGAGGATATCGTATTTATGACAAGATATCATTATAAGGCAAAATCAGATGCGATCTGGGGAGAGCACGAAGTTTGTTACCTTCTGCTTATCAGGAAGGACGTCACCATCACTGCAGATCCCAGCGAAATCCGCAGCATCAACTACCTGACCCGGGAGGAGCTGCAAGCACTCCTGGAAAGGGGGGCCCGGGGCGAAGTAGAAGTCACCCCCTGGCTGAGAACCATTGTGGAGAGGTTCTTGTATGGGTGGTGGCCTTACTTAGATGAAGTGACCCAGTTTGTAGACCTTGATAATATACACAGAGTGTGAGAAGCAGGAATTCAGGCTGTGAGGATGCCCCAGCCCGGCACTGCGCTCAGATGCCGCTGTGCACTGGGACCACAGCGGGTGGAGGGCTCTTGATTCCCAGAAATCCAGAAATCATTATCTTTAACCCTCAATCTTTCTTTCTTTCTTTTCTTTTCTTTTTTTTTTTGACACAGGGCCTTGTATCCCAGGCCTATGTATCTATACAATAAGCTTCAAATTTAACTTGCAGTGTAGCCAAGCAACTGTTATTGCTGAACCATGTCTTTAGACACCATTTTATTAACTTTTTTAAAGTTTAGAGTGAGGCTAGAGAGTTGGTTCAAGTTCGATCCCTGGCACCCACATGGTGGCTTACAGCCACTCTAGTCCCTGGGGATCTGATGCCTTCTTCTGACCTCTGAAGGCACCATGCACTCAGGTGGTGCACATGCATGCATGCATACATACTACATACATACATACATACTACATACATACATCACCAGCCCCTGCCTTTTGTCTTGGGCCAATTCTTCCTCTTTCTCTGAGTCTAAGATCTTTATCAGTTTGTAGAGACAAAGTCTCAGTGGGGTCAAGCATCGCAAGATTCTTTTCACCTTGGGCCCAGACTAAGGGAAAGTTATATTCTCTTCACACATTCCCCTTTTCTATAAAAAATTAAATTAAATTAAAAATAGGCAAAAACCAAGAACTATATACATAAATATACACATATACAGAATCATCAGGTACAAGCTACATGTACATAACCCAGTCCTTTGGTATTTGACAATCTTGGAGAAAGTATTCCACTATCCTCTCATAGGGAGTCCTTTCCTAGTGTCCAAAGTTTTTTTAAAACCTCTTTATTAGAAATTACATTTATCAACCTATAAACATGTTTTTAATTCTTAAACTAAAGCTTATAGTAACACTGTGGCTATCTAGTTGTTGGACATTGGTTTGATGTATTTTGATGCTAATTACTGCTTGCTGTCTTTGTGACCCACTTTGCCTAAGAGCCTAACCTGTTTGACCAATAAAAAGCCATCACACCTGGGCAGGGTAAATGGGATAGGTGTGGCCAAGGTTCCAGCGCAGGGGGAGACAGGGAGAATCTTGAAGAAGAGAGACCAGAAGAGGGGAGAGGAGAAGAAAGTCTCGCTACCATGGGTTAGATGGAGGAAAAGCACATGGCCGGCCTGGATGGAGATTTGGCCCAGATGAAGAACATTAGCAAGTATTTGAGATTATGGATGGAAGGTAGCTTGATAGAAGTTACTAGAAGCAGATGGCATGGGATTCCACACCTGCCACACTATGGGAAGTAGTTTAGAGGATTAATATCTGCCCTGCCCCAGGTTAACTGAGGCTGTTTTAAAATATAACAGGTGTCTGTGTCTTGATTGATTCCTAGTGGGTTAGAAAATACTACTCTAATAATAATTATAGGCCTAATAATAAACATTATTAGGTCATACTGGTAAATTAACTGCAACGAGGGGAGGAGGGACAGGGAGATGGGGAGAGAGACAGGATGATCTGTGAGAGTTAGTTCTCCGCTTCAACCTTGGGTCCTGGGATACAGTTCTGGTTGTTAGGCTCAAGAGCAAGTGGGTTTTTTTTTTTTGTTTTGTTTTGTTTTGTTTTTTGAGACAGGGTTGCTCTGTGTAACAGCTCTGGCTGTCCTGGACCCCCTCTGTAGACCAGGTTGGCCTCAAACTCATGGAGATCCACCTGCCTCTGCCTCCCAAGCGCTGGGATTAAAGGGGTACACCACCACCACCCGGCTAAGAGCAAGTGTCTTTACCCCACTAAGCCAGTGGTTCTCAACCTGTGAGTTGCACCCATTGAGGGGTCAGAGGAGCATCAAATGACCCTTTCACAGGGGTCACCTAAGACCATCAGAAAACACAGGTATTTAATTTATTATACGTAACTGTAGCAAAATTACAGTTATGAAATAGCACCAAAAATAATTTTATGGTTGGAGGTCACCACAACACAAGGAACTGTATTAAAGGGTCCCAGCACTAGAACGCTTGAGGACCTCTTCACTGAACCCTGTCGTCATCAGCCCCTGGGCCTTTTAAGTATCATCAAAACACATTTACAAATATGTACCCATGCGGGCTAGAGAGATGGCTCAGAGGTTAACAGCACTGGCTGCTTCTCCTGAGGTCCTGAGTTCAACTCCCAGCAACCACATGGTGGCTCACAAGCATCTATAATGTGATCTGATGCCCTCTTCTGGCCTGCAGGTGTACATGCAGGCAGAGCACTGTATACATAATAAACAAATAAATAAATCTTTTAAAAAATATTTACCCATGCATTTTAATTGGGCATACCAATGTATTGTGAAATAAAGAATAGCTTCATTGTAATAAAAATAAATTAAAATTTTAAGTGGCTACAGGTTTAGTAAGAAAATTAAAAATATAGATTCCTGTGTCAGGCATCTTGGACCTGAAAGAGCAGCAATTATGATGACACTCCCCGGAAAATCCATATTCTCTTCCATCCAACCCTGAGATGCAATATGGCTGAGACTAGAGGACTTGCTGTTGTTGTTATTGTTGTTGTTAAGATCAAGGAAAATTTTATTCCAGTTTAAAAGGAAAGCATCTCATGGCAGGGAATAGAGAAGAGAAGGGGAAACTATTTCATTTACCCATGGAGGTCAGACACAGGACACACAAACAGGCCAACTCAGAGAAGGAGCTTCAAGGAAGCCCAAAGGGTCAGGGGAACTGTGCACATCAGAAACAGAAGGAAAAGGGAAAGTTCTGTTTTTCTGAGTAATTCAGGGAAGTGGGCAGACATATGAACCAGTGTGGCTGCACTCTGTAAGACACTGTGCCACAGAGAGGAAATTCTGAAAAGGGGCAGTGCAGTTTATGAAAGAGAAAATCACTCTGCCTTTCTCATAGCTTAGGGGAGCACTGCCTCCCGGGGATGATGCCTAGCACAGTTTGACTGGCCTGTCCAACTTGAATGTTAGGTCTCTACCCAGAAGTCTATTCTCCTGTCCAAAGGAGTTAATGTGTGTGTGGGGGGGGGGGTACGCACATGTGCACACATGCTCCACCTGCATGTATGCCTACAGGCCAGAGGAAGACATTAGATCACATTATAGATGGTTGTGAGCCACCATGTGATTGCTGGGAATTGAACTCGGACCTCTGGAAGAGCAGCTAGTGCTCTTAACCTCTGAGCCATCTCTCCAGCTCAGGAGTTATTTTCTTAATGGGCCATTATTGCTATTACAGTGATTTATTCTCTGAAGAGGAAACGATAAGTCATATAAAGCAGAACATTCTGCCTCTGAAGAGGTAACCATAAAACCATTTAGGGACCAGATCAGGGGTAAGAGCCTTCAGACACTTCTGGCAACTTCAGCCTCCGGCAAGGACAAAGCTGCCAAAAGTCCCAAGGGTTTGTCTGGCTTTAAGCCAGGCTACAGGACTTCTGTCTTTGGTGTCAGTAGTATTTACCAAAGTCTAAGTTCCTCTCTGGCCAGAAAAACAGAAGCAAAGGAGCCTGTGAGGTAACATGCAAGCCACACTCACAGGCCACCTCAGTCCAGGGACAGTCAGGGGAACTCACGACCAATGCTTCAAGATGCATCGGAGCATCTGCTCTTAGGTGCCAGGCATGAGGGGACAGAGACTGAGCTTCACCCTGTCACCCTTAGCAATCTAAGGAGCACCCTTCGGCTTTTAGGGATCTTGACTAAAGCCAAACAAGAATTTGAGGCTTTGACACGGAAAAGACTTTGAGGATTAGCCTATATAACAAGGATATTTGAATAATATTGAGCATGAAGGTTAAGAGAAGGAGCCACTGAGAAAACGAGGCCCGGTCAGTGTAGGTATGGGCTTCCAAAGGGAAAGTAGCTCCCACAAAGAAGACTTTGAAGACATGGAATCTCTTTCCTCCTTAGCTTGTATCTTACAACAACTATACTCTTCTCTTTGGTATAGAATTTTGCCCTGTTAAGAAATAAGGACAGAAGAGTCAGGGCAGAGCAGGCAGGACTTGGAAGCAGATTTCTCAGAACCTATATTTAGTTCTGAAATAACATCTAAATCTTCATATTTATTTTAATATCTCTTTTAACTTAGATGTAATTTGTAGAGCTCTTATTAATTTATAAATTCCCCATGTTACATTTTTATTTAGATGTTTTAAAATTTTAATTAAAGCCAGTTGTACGAGGGATAGTTAATATCATGGTGGACACAGTTATGACCTAGTTAAATAGATAATGCATTTGCAATTCTATGTGGGAGAGTCATATCAGGTTTAGGCATTATTATAACATGGCTATTGTTTTCATTTGGAAATTAACCACTATATATGAAGTTATGGTTGTTCATCAGTTGACAAAGGGTGGACTTGTGGTGACTTTTCTTAAATGTCCACTTGACTACATCTAATCCTGATCTTTCACTAAGGAAAATATGCCTTCAATCATTATTTTTTGATCTGGAAAGAAACACCTTTAATCCAGATCTTTAATCCAGAGCTAATCTGGGACACAACTTCTTCTGGAAGACTGTCTAAGAACATCAAAGAAGGGAGCTGTGCTCTTTGCTTTCTTGGTCTCACCTTGGTCTACTCCTTCCCTGACATCAGAGCCCACTTCTCTGGGAACCCAGGACCTACTGAAGGCAACTGAGACATCCAAACTTGTGGACTGAGCAAGTACTGGGGTCTTAGACCTTCTGCTCATAGGCATTTATTTTTTAATTAGCTGAACCACAGCCTATAAGTCATTCTAATAAATCCAGAGGTCATGAGTTCAATTCCCAACAACCACATGGCAGCTCACAACCATCTATAATGTGATCTGATGCTCTTTTCTGGTCTGCAGATGTACATGCAGCAGAGCACTGTATACATAATAATAAATAAATATTTAGAACTGAACATCTGTGATCCCCACTGACCTGAACATTGTAAGTTTGCTTCCTGGTGGGTTGGTTGGGGCCTGCATTTGGCTTTACTGTTTGTTCGTTGATTTAGATTTAGTTTGTGATGGACTTCAGTTTATTTTTATTATCAATCATTTTTCTATTATTATCTATTCATTTATCTTGTACATTTCTTTACCTTAAGACAGTGTGTGTGTGTGTGTGTGTGTGTGTATCCTGTAAAGAATAAGTAATTTGCCAGGCCTGGTGGCACATGCCTTTAATCCCAGCACTTGAGTGGTGGCAGAGGCAGGTAGATCACTGGGAGTTTGAGGCCAGTTTGGTCTACAAAGGTGACTCCAGGACAGCCAAGGCTGCACAGAGAAACCCTGTCTCAAAAAAAAAAATCCCAAAAATTAAAATTAAAAAAAGAATTAGGAATTTTATTTTACCGTGAGCTTGCGTCATACCCACTTACTTTGGTACTTCCCTCAGCCTTTACCTCTGGTTATCAATTGCCTATCATGCTAAGAGTCTCCCCCTGTGACACTCAGGAGACAAAGCCTGCTCTGGGGAATCTTGAGGACAGCTCATTTCCTCGAGGCAGCACGGTGTCACAGATGGGCTTCCGTCATTCTGATGTCCATAAATATGAGTGTAAGAAAAAGGAACTGGACCTTGAGCGCTTGTTTGGAGTTCTAGCAGGGAGCTCAGTTACCTGTATGCCCTTGACTGAAACATGTCCTCCTCTATTCAGGACATTCTTCCTGTTTGAGTGACATGAAGTTTCGTGAGGGACGCACTCGGAGCAATGAGGAAGGGGACACCTGCCACGCAGCCACATTGGCCTAATCAACCCTGGTGATCAAAGGTGTGGCACATATTGCAGCCAGACAGAGAGGCTGGTGTCAGGTCGTAAAGTGATTAAATAAAATAAAATAGAAAAGAAAAAAGGGAATTGAGTATCATGAGTGTAGAGGTCTGTAGTATTTAGTCACTAGAGAATTTGAGGAATTTGAAGAAACAAGTCAACAACCAGGTCTCTAACCCAGGTCAGCCCAAAGCTGAGTCTGTTGTTACAGATGCTTTCTCTCTCTCTCTCTCTCTCTCTCTCTCTCTCTCTCTCTCTCTCTCTCTCTCTCTTTCTCTCTCTCTTTTTTAAGATTTATTTACTTAGCCGGGTGTGGTGGTGCACGCCTTTAATCCCAGCACTGGGGATGTAGAGGCAGATGGATTGCTTTGAGTTCGAGGCCAGCCTGGTCTACAAAAGCAAGTCCAGGACATCCAGGGCTGTTATACAAAATACATAGTATTTTGCCTGCATGTGAGCAGTAGAGGGCACTAGATCTCATTATAGATGGTTATAAGCCTGCATGTGGTTGCTGGGAATTAAACTCAGGACCTTTAAAAGGAACACAGAGAGTGTTCTTAACCTCTGAGCCATCTCTCCAGCCCCTTAGTAAAGTTCAAATGTCCTGTCCTCCTCAAAGTTTGAAAGTGAGTTTCACATCATCTCATGTCTCTGAAGTCTTGGTCTCTATCAGGGAGTGCTGTTTGGAGGCTGTGAAACCCCAGGACAGTGAAAGCCAAAAATAACAAACAAACAAACAAATCTTCAGAAGCAGTAAGACAAGCCAAAGCCATGGACACGGCTGAGTTAGACCCATCTTCCTGAGCTCCCAGCCTTTCCTCCCTGTCCTCTGAGAGCCTGAACAACAGCAAAACCCATGTACCATTTGTTGCTGCTTCTTGGGGCTTTGGCCATGGCATTACATAATGCTGTGCTTAGAGACGGAAAGTGAAGAATTCTTTGTTTGTGAAGAGCTGTGATTGGTTCATTCTGTGTGACCTCACAGAATCCATTGTGAGGAGTTGCAGACTCTGCCCATGTAAGGCGCTGGTTGGGGCTTGTCCTCACACCACAGACAGGCTGTAGCTTGGTTGGCAGCAAAGTCACTGGACTCAGATATTGGTTCAAGTCAGCTTGGATATTATTGGCCTCCTAGAAATAGACACTGTAGATCGGCTTTGTTTCCTGGTTTGTTGGTTTCAATTTATATCTCTTAGTTGGTTTTTGTTTTAACTTGTGCCTTTACTTTAATTTCTTTTTTACTAGCCCCATATTTCTACTCTTAAGCATGATTATTTGACATGTTTAAATTTAATTTTATCTGGTTTTAAAAGGTTTATTAGTACGGACAAGCTGTAGAAAATAAGAAACTGCATCACCTTGCACACTTTAATCGCATCTGTCTGTACTATTTCCTCCTGCAAGCTTTGATGAACTTAAACTCACATCTATCCTGGTTACTATGATCCGCACTTGCTATGTTCCACACCAACACCCTGAAAAATGACCAAATTTCATGCCGTGTGTATCATGAGGTACAACCGACTTCATCACAGCATCACAATGTCAGGAGGGCTACCACCCTTTAGATGACCATCTATTTGAGTCTAAGATAAAGAAACCAACTACCACAATGGTAGAGATGATGTCTGCAGTGGTCAGGTTTATTAGAGACCATTAGGGTCCTAATTAAAGGCCATTGGTGTAAATGTTGCAGCTCTGAAGAGAAAAGCTTCCCGCTACAGAAGTGTTCAGCTCTCCACCTCGGGCAGGGGAAGGTTTCCTGATGAGTATGTGACAGTTCGGTCCAGCAGGGGGAGGTTCCCCCAGCTAAAGCTCTGCCAAGAGGAAAGTGTTGCTTTCTGCTCAGAGAGCTGTCCTTGAAATCAGGATCCACGCATACCACAAAGTCACACTGCACAACAAACCTCACACAAGGCATTTCTTGGGAGGGAAAAAACCCAGCAAGGTAGTTGTCTCTGCTTTGGCAAGTAGCCGCTCGGAACCGAACAGAAAGCAGAATTTACATACAATTTCTTGTTGTGGTGGATGGGGTGGGGGTGGGAGTTTTCCAGTATGGCCTGGGATTGGAGGGATTATGTGGCCTGATTTTGACAATCAGGGATTGGTAGGTTTTCTTCCTGAGCACACCCTTTTATGGGTGTGTTGTTATTGTTGTTTGTTGTTATGGTTTCCACATCAGGATAATACAGGTTTTTAAAATTAATTTATTCATATTACATCTCAATGGTTATCCTATCACTTGTATCCTCCCATTCCTCCCTCCCTCCCATTTTCCCCTTACTCCCCTCCCCTATGACTGTGACTGAGGGGCACCTCCTCCCCCTGTATATGCTCATAGGGTATCAAGTCTCTTCTTGGTAGCCTGCTATCCTTTCTCTGAGTGCCACCAGGTCTCCCATCCAGGGGATGTGGTCAAATATGGGGCACCAGCGTTCCTGTGAAAGTCAGACCCCACTCTCCACTCAACTGTGGAGAATGTCCTGTCCATTGGCTAGATCTGGGTAGGGGTTCAAAGTTTACTGCACGTATTGTCCTTGGCTGGTGCCATGGTTTGAGCAGGACCCCTGAGCCCATATCTGCCCATCATAATGTTCTTCTTGTAGGTTTCTAGGACCCTCTGGATCCTTCTATTTTGCCATTCTCCCATTTATTTTTTATTACTTATACAGTGCTCTGCCTGCATGTACACCTACAGGCCAGAAGAGGGCATCAGATCACATTATAGATGGCTGTGAGCCACCACGTGGTTGCTGGGAATTGAACTCAGGACCTCTCAGCCATCTCTCCAGCCCAATAATACAGGTTCTATAGACAAATTTGGAGTACTTCCTCCTAGTATTTTTGGTGAAGCAGCTTGTCCCCATTACAGTGTAAGGCCAGTGGGTAAGATGCATTATCCGATCTGTCGGTCCTGGCTTGTCCTTGATGACAGAGATTGTATTATTCTTTCCATCTGATGCCGATATTTATTGATTTACGTGCTTTCAACACCCAGGATTGATTATCACACCCAGGGTGCAGCAGCTGGATGGCAGGTGATATGCATGCTTAATAACAGCTTATCAGCTTTGGTGTCTGTTCTATGATTCAAGAAATCTTTTTCTTTCAGAGTCACTCACTCTAGAGTATGAGTTTGCAGCCCCACCACCACCCTAGGGTTCCCATGGGTCCCGTTTGTCCTACTCCCTTGTCTCACATTTCAATAATTTGTATCTCTGTGAAGGAAACAGGTCAAGGGTTGTCAGACTTGTTCATCCTTGCGAATCCCCAGGTCTCTGTGTCTTTTGGTCTTTGTTTCAAGCCCACATATTTCAACTCCTTATGCTTTCTCATAACTGCTTTGGGGTTTGAGTTGGCTTATTTTTTACTTATTTTTTAATCTCTGACCCCCAACACGCATCATTAGGATGTTTGAGGTAGCTTGTGATCCTCATGATGTCGAAGCAGAGAGCCATAAACTTCTCTCCTAGACCTGATTTTGTTTTGCTTTTTTACTTCTAGCATCTGTGGTGATTCCTATCCCTGACCCGTTACGGCGGTGGACATGGAGGAAGAATTTCTATTCATGGATCTCTGTGATGCAGACCTACCAGCAGCATCCAAAGAAGCAGGTTCCAGGCTGTCCATCTCTACCATTGTGGATGCTATGTGTTGCTTAGAAACCGAAGAAACCCTGAGAATCATAGGAACAAGTAAGGGTAATGATGCCCTGGCAAAACCCGATGTGTTCACCAGGAGAAAAAGTGTTGGCCACATCCTTGGAGAAATAGGGCGTGTTCCAAAGACCCACTCTGTCAAGACTCCTGCAGGGCCTCCCACCCCCCCTTCCACCCTAAAGGGGACAGAGAGTGAACCTGCCTTGGCCGTATTCATGGCATCTGAGGACAACAAAGGGCAAGAGGTGGATGGAGAGAAAAGAAGCAAGACCTCCTCTGGACCCAGCATCCCAGATTTATACAAGCTGCTAGAGATCAGCTGGCCGTGGAATTCTGCCCAACAGAGCTCTGCGGCTCGGGCCTGTAATAGCAACAAAAATTCCGAGGAGGCAGAGAGTAGTATCTCACTTAGTGACATCTCAGAGGGTGACCTGTCCTGCCTGGAGGACACCACTTACGACTTGAACTCAGCCCCACAGGATGACTGTGTGGCAGCTGAGCCTGAGGAGATTGACAGTGCCATCAGAGTCACTTACACATCCCTCAATGCACTGTGGCTCCTGGAAGACACCAACGGCAAACAGATCCCTGGACCACAAGATGATGTTGAGATCACCAAAAGCGTCAGTCCATCTAGTGACATCAATAAAACTGACCTGGCATTGATCAAGAGAACACATGCCACCCTATGCTCCGGGGACTCTGTCCAGAACAGGAACACTGAGCATGGAGGTCGCAAGGGCATAACCAATGAGGAGTCGCCCATTGTATCTATCGAGGACCAGCCCCAGGAGGTAACCGTGGCCTCCAAGAAGCAGCAAAGAAGGGGCTGGAAAGGGGTGAGGAGGCCGATTAGTCACCTATTTTATGGTTTGTTCTGTTGCCTCCCCACTCCAAAGAAAGGAGACACAAGCTCCAGGTAAGGGACAACAAGGCATAGCAAACGGAGTCCCAAGACAACCTAGTAGGCAAGGGCACACACCTTTCCTTCGGGATCTGATCTTTGTTTTTGCAAGGCCCTTTGCCACTGACGTGTGGGCTGTACCCACGGATAGGACATGAACCTCAGGTGTCTGTGACCTAGATGGGCCTTTCCCACTGTGACCCTTTAATTGGATTCAGTGGAGTCTGAGCCTGAAGCAGACAGCAGTGGATGCAACCAAGGGCAGTGCAGGGAGTGAGAGAGAGAAGGAGTGGGAGGAATTCTGGCTGGGGGGAAACAGGGAGCAAGTTGTGGCGGGGGGGGGGGGGGGGGAGAATCAGGTGGAAAACTATGTAGAAAAGGTAGCTTGGTGTTGAGTGCTGACAACGTCAAAGTCACTAACTGATTCCTGTTTGTCTCCTTCCAAGGGCTGAAGACCATGCCCTGCTCTGTGGCTCTTAAGACACGGCGCCTCTGTTCGGCCTGGTGTGGCCTAGCAGCCACAGGAGGGAGCCAGGCCAGAATGTGATAAAGCTGTGCATCCCAAGACCTGTTTGTTACTGTCCGACATCTCCGGCAACCCGGGCACAAGCTCTCTACCCTCCTCTCCCTGCAGTGTCAACTACTAGCTCCCCACTCCCTGCTATGTTCATAGTTGCCTCAGCACCACAGCTGGACAGAAAAGCCAGTCACTTGTTACCAAGAATTTCGTGTTCCCCACGATTTGGAGTCTTCACCAACTCGCCTAATTTTGATCCCTAACAATGACCAGATGGAACGAACCACATGTACTTTGTAAGCCCGGCAGGTACAGAGGTGCAGGAAGAGGGTGGAGGAGAAGAGGAGGGAGAGGGGTGTGTGGGCCGTGTCAAGAGAGAAGGGGAGCAGGAGACTGGGAAGGATGGGGCGTGGAGTGGGTAAGGCAGAGTCTGCCCATGGGAAAGTCCCGCTTTAGCCAGGCAGCCGAGAAGAATGTGACAAGCATGCTGCCTGGGAACAAGGGGACACGGACAAGCAGGAGCAGGAGAAAACTTCCCCTGCAGAGAAAGGAGAGTTGTGGTGCACATGTATGTACGGGTCCCCAGGCGAGGAGCGTGCCTTTCTGGAGGGGTTGCGGCTCCTACCTCGCTGCACCAGCTGGATGCTGAGGCACACTGTGGCTGTGGAGAGGGGAAGCCAAACCCTTCCCAGGATCCTCCTCCTCTTTCTGCTCTAACCAATGGTGGACTCATCTGGCAACATATGTATCTTTTTCTTCACAGCCTCCTTCCACTCGGGTGCTGCTCTCCTCCCCGGTGTCAGGAGTCCAGGAACTGGTGTAATATTCCTTGTTTCAGTAAGTGATTCTTTGGTTTGAATTAACTAAGATGACTGGACTTTTCGGTCTACTGTGAGAAGGTAAGTAGGACTTGAGAGGGCTGTGGAACATCCCTGTCCCGGCAAGGCTAGCATCCCTGGGACTGTTTTGTGTCCAGTGCCCACATCTGGGGTCAGGATCGGAAGGAAACATTCACTGTCATGAAGTTACAAGGCGTCAGCCAGTGGTACTGTGTACATCCTTGCTAAGTGATGTGTCTGTAGCGTCCTGGTGGGCACTGTGCAGGGTACAGAGCAGCTCTCTAGAGTCAGCAGGGGCTACTCCCTGCTGTTCACATAGAGAGGCCATGTTTGACTTCCTGCACCCACACTGGATGATCTTGATTACCCCGCAAGGTCAGAACAGCCTAGATCATGATCCTATGTCTAAAAACACAAAAACAAGCAAATAACATGCACACCCCATGATTCTCACTGAGAGACAGAACACAATAAACCACCACTGGTCTGACATATGTGACCAAGTCTGACCACAGTGGCAGGCTGTCAGCCATCCCATGCCATGGGCTCTGTGGCAACTAGCTCTAACAGGTGGGATTATTGAGTGTTAGCCCCCAGCCATCAATGGAACACTCTCATCAATGTAAGCGTTAAGTCGTGGCCCAGTGAAGGCACCATGGTGTTTAGAGAGTGGCCTGTCAACTATTAGCTCCTTAGGTTGGGAAAGTTTTGTAAGCAAGCCATGAATGGTTTTCACAGCTTTGCTCCTGAGGCCTTGAAAGTCATAAAAATGGCAAATCTTGCTTGACTTTTACATCATGACCTATGACTCTTACATCATGACCTATGACTCTTACATCATGACCTATGACTCTTTCATCATGACCTATGACTCTTACATCATGACCTATGACTCTTTTCATCATGACCTATGACTCTTACATCATGACCTATGACTCTTACATCATGACCTATGACTCTTACATCATGACCTATGACTCTTACATCATGACCTATGACTCTTTCATCATGACCTATGACTCTTACATCATGACCTATGACTCTTTCATCATGACCTATGATTCTTACATCATGACCTATGACTCTTACATCATGACTTATGACTCTTACATCATGACCTATGACTCTTTCATCATGACCTATGACTCTTACATCATGACTTATGACTCTTTCATCATGACTTATGACTCTTTCATCATGTCCTATGACTCCTACATCATGACCAATGATTTCCTGTCGTGGTGAAGCAGCACCTACTTCTCAGCCTGCGATGATCTCGGTCTCGCCCAGCAGTGTCCGAGTGAAAGGCCCCTGCAGAGCTGTGGTTTGAACTTAATGTTTGTCTCATCAGATGAGCCTGCTGAGAAGCAAGCGTGTGGTTGGAGTCTGTGAAGAACAGCAGGGAAAACTTCTCAGCCGCCTCAGTGGGACCAACAGAGAGCAGCGGCGCTTGGCTCTGTGGGAGCCTGTCCCATGGTGACCGGTACCATAGATCCTCTGGGCTCATTTCTTGCTGCTTGTTGTCACATCAAGACTATGAAACTGGACCAGGGTTACACTCTCTGTAGTTGAAACAAGATTTCTCAGGCCTGACATGCAAACTCCTTCATATTTATTAAACGCTCACTTGATGTTTATCCTGTTCCATCTCTTCTCCTTGAAAGAAACCTACGCTATCCAATCCCAAGTGAGTAGAAATAGTGTGGTACATTCTCTGTCAGGATATCCTAGTCCTGTGTACTTGTCACCATGACAGGCACTTCCTGGAGCTATCTCACCCCAAATGACACCAGTAGCAGCTCTTTAGTCAGGGCATCTGTGCCTTGTTGTTAGCTGTTTATGAAGCCCACAGGCTTTTGAGTCTGCAGCGTGGCCACAGGGACACCCAGTGCTTCACTGTCGGCGAGCCTGCATCCAACCATGTTGCAGCACCAGAATCCAATTCCCTGCCACAGAACGATTTTTCTTGAGGTCCCAGGAAAGTCAGATTGTGGTCTAGGGCTCCAGGAGAGCCTGGCAACCCAGAGCTGTCAGTTTCAATCCTTTCCTTTCTCCTCCTGGTCCCGGGAACTGATGTCTGTTCTCTTTCATGTTTACATAAACGCATCTACATCATTTCTTTTTGTTTTGTTTTGATTCAATTTGATTTCACTTTGCACTCTGTAGACCAGGCTGGCCTCAAACGCAGAGATCCACCTGTCTCCGCTTCCTGAGTGCTCGGATTGAAGGCATGCACCACCACTGCCAGGCCTCGTTTCTTAGTATTTTACTAAGTATGTGTTTCACTGACCCGAGAGGGCAAGATCCTCAGATTCTCGGGCGATGTTCCTTCCCACACATGGCTGCATTAACGCCAGTGCATGTGCCTGAGATGCAAAGCAGGAGGATTGCGCTCAGCATCTTCTCCACCCTCCATCAGCTCACAGACATTCTTTGAGCAGCTCCAAACTCACTAGACAACTGACTGGGTTATAAGGAGCCAGGCAGCACTGACTGAGAATTCAGAGCAGTGGCCTTGCCTATCACAGAACACAATCAGGAATGGCAATCTCCCCATTCAGTGCATCAAGATGAGCTCCCCTTCTGTGCTCTTAGGCAACCTGAACTGATGCAAAGGGCTTTTCTGCAGTGGCATAGCCCGCTCTGTGTCAGGCCAACTCCGTGTGTTAACAGACACTGGGGCTACAGTAGCAGGATTATACCACCAGGCAGCTGCTGCCTTCTGCCAATGACGCACAAATCAATAATTACTGATTTTTATAACCAAACCAACTGCACTGAAAGATATTCATGTCGTCAGTTGGCACAGGATCCTCCGTGTTGACTTCCTTACTGCATTAATGTGAATAGTATAGGAAGGAGCTCAAAGGCCTTCTGTGCTTACGGTCAGAAGGTCATATGGCGTCGGTTGGCGGAACACAACAGGCATTTACTGGGAGGGCAAATGAAAAGGAGATACCAAGGGATATAAAGCTGCCAACCGGGGAGGAAATATTTACAGGTCAGTAAAGCAGCCAGAGGCCAGAGAAGGTGACTCACTTCCGACATGCCTGCTCCAGCTGTCCAGCAGTCACCACAGGCCTGCTTCAGGAAACTGGGAGACACAGGAAAACAGCAACTGGGGGAAACGAAGGTTGAGAGAACCTTGTCTGCACACTGCTTGGCAGGTAAGCGTGCGGCCCTGGCTTCCACCTCCCTCCTTTAACAGACAGGTATGAGGGCATGTGCTGGCGCTCCACCACTGGCCAGATGGAGATCTACTGATTCCTTGGGTGTGAGTGTCAGTTCAGCCAGCCTTGCAGAATCACAGGGACCTGATACAAATGGGTCACCTTGACTCAAACAAGGTGAATCTGTCTGAGGAACAAACACTGAGGTTTGTTCATGTGGCTACCACATGCACATACACCAAATGAGTCTATGTGTACACAAACATACACACATATACACACATACATAACACACATACACACATACATACATACACACATACATACACGCACATACATACACACACATACATACATAACACACATACACACACACACACCTGAATCATTTCAACTTCTATGGAGTAATTTGGTGTCACTCAAGGCCTTGTCCATTCTGAAGGTGAACGAATGCCATATACAATATATAAGGGTGACCTCAAACTTCCGGTCCTCCTGTTCCCACCTCCCAAGTGCTTAGATTACAGGTTGACCTTCCTCTCCCACATGTACAATATACAGCTCTAACAGGTATTGTAATGTGCCAGGGCAACACTCTACGACTGAGGGACAGACACCCTGAGCCCGTTTTACATGTTATGTAGGGAAACCTGGTGTCAGGTAACGGTGGAAGGGATTTCCCCTGGGCTTGGCGCATCACTGTGGATGCTCTTGACCTACGGTGTGCAGCTTGGGAGCATACAGACACACGGAGACTAGGAGTCAGAAACTGGAGAAATGGCATCACGGTGTAAGAACCATCAGAGTGCATCATGGTCACCCGCAATCCCTGAAGCTCAGAGAGGCAAGTAGAGTCCTCTCAGAGCCTCAGAAGAGACCATTTCTGGCAAGAATGAGAAGGCTAGGGGCTGGACTTTCCCAACCTGGCTAATCCTCTAGCATTTTGGTGAAACATGGACCAACAGGCAGGAAATTCCTTAGTGCTCATCTGGAGCAGTCAGTGCACAGGCCAAAGTCACGCTGACACAGATGGACAGGCATCACTTGACCTCTGCCCTTGGGAGATAGACATGAACTTCTGAGGAACAGGCTGCACATGAGCGTGACAGATGAGTAGTCATGATGCACACTGAGATTAAGAAACTGAACTAGGGATGTGGGTTGGGGCGATGCCGCTGTTCCCAATACTCTTCTCAGCAATCAGTGAGGACCTGCCTCCTTGCCCCAGCACCCACATACAATGTGTTTGAAGCATGCATTGCATCGCTTGTCCAAATAATTTGATTTACTCTGTCCCATGTTTATTTCCGTCACTACCTTACCGTATTTCCAACGAAGCAGGGTCACTCCAGTGGCAAGACTTTTCACTTAACTTCCCAAGAGCGCTCTTAAAGTGACAGATCATCACCTTTTCTCTCGTGTTCAGGTCCCTGTTTGGGCACCATTTATGTCCTGTCCCCAGGAACATCAAACCAGGGTTCTACCTGAAAGAGAGGATGTGAACGGAGAGAGATAGGACAGAGACAGGTGGAGGTCAGGCCAAGACAAATGTCTAATCAAGGCCCCCTTTACTCTGCGGGAGTGCAGTATACATACAAGTTACCGCAGGCCTCTTGTTCCTGGTCCCCTCCCCTAGTTTCTCAGGCAGGCTAAAAAAAGTCATTCCTAGCAAAGCTCTGCTTTGTCTCTCAGTGGGAGGTAATCCAAGCCTCCAGGTGCAGCAAAGCTCCCATTCTCCCAGCAGGTTCTGGCGACTCAAAGGTTAGCGGAAAGTTGCCTTTGCACTCACTGAGTCACAGTTCAGATATATGGCTCCCGACACACCTGTTGCTTTGTGCTTGCTGTGGTTTTCCTGCATTTGAAGGTCACGTGGACCCATGTGAAAATGTGGAGTGTTCCACCTGTAACTGGTGATTGCTGCTACCAAAATATGTAGAGAAAGAACAAAGCTGGGAGAACCTACTGTCTGCTACCAGGTCTTGGGCCAACACGCAGGCCCAAGAGCTCAGAGTTTGTAGGAAGAACTCATCTTTCTGGCACGTCTTGTGATTCAGATCCCTCCCAGTCACCTGGAAGTGGTACTAGAAACCTAGGTCAGGTTCTCTCGCTGTCAGCATTCCAGCCACCAAGATACCCCAGATAACAACAAATCAGAAGGAACGGCTAAGACAGGCGTGCTTACGCCCCACACCTCAGGTTCTTCCAGACACTTCTGAGGGGAGCCAAGGAGATAAGGACCAGTGTGAGGTAGGTGAACTGAGCCACAGCCCAGCCCGCCCAGGAGGCCGGCTTCATGACCAGTGACTGGGTTTCAGGATAGAGCCTTCTTCAGTTAGCCTCCAGAAGGCTGAAGAAAACTCTTAACCCAGAAGCAGAAAGACTCAAATGGTATATACTCACTTATATCTGCATATTAGCCCAAGGCTCATGTCCCACGAAAGCCTTCACTTACCAGGAAACCGAGACAGAGGGGAGGACATTCTAGTGGGACTCTAGATGAGAGAAGCATGGGAGAATGGCAAAGTAGAAGGATCCAGAGGGTCCTAGAAGCCTACAAGTAGAACATTATGATAGGCAGATTTGGGCACAGGGGTCCCGCTCAAACTAAGGCACCAGCCAAGGACAATACAGGCGGTAAACCTTAAACCCCTACCCAGATCTAGACAATGGACAGAACACTCTCCACAGTAGAGTGGAGAGTGGGATATGACTTTCTCACATACTCTGGTGCCTCACCTTTGACCATGTCCCCTGGAGGGGGAGACCTGGTGGCACGCAGAGGAAGGACAGCAGGTTACCAAGAAGAGACTTGATACCCTATGAACATATACAGGGGGAGGTAATCCCCCTCAGGAACAGTCATAGGGGAGGGGAATAAGGGGGAAAATGGGAGGGAGGGAAGAATGGGAGGATACAAGGGATGGGATAACCATTGAGATGTAACAAGAATAAATTAATAAAGTATAAAAAAAAATAAATAAATCTTAAAAAAAAAAAAGATTTCTTAGCCCAGCCTCCCGTAGAAAGGAACCCACAGAAGAGAACAGCTCTCTATATGTATAGGAAGGGGTTTATTAGAATGACTTAAGAGGCTGTGGTCCAGCTAATGCAACAATGGGTACCTATGTACAGAAAGTCCAAGAGCCCAGTACTTGATCAGTCCACAGGCTGGCTGTCTCATCTGGTCCTTGGTACGGGCTGGAATACTAAGGTGGGCTCTAATGCTGGCGAAGGGAGGGGCCTGCGAGCGAGGTGAGAGCAAGCGCTTCCCTCTGCCATGTCCTTCTACAGCTTCCAGCAGATGTAGCCCTCATTGTATCTTCCCACCTCAAATCATCTGGCCATCTTTTCTTCCTCTACCCCCATACATGGCCATCTCTTCTTCCTCTACCCCCATGCACGGCCATCTTGTCTTCCTCTACCCCCATGCACGGCCATCTCATCTTCCTCTACCCCCATGCATGGCCATCTCTTCTTCCTCTACCCCCATGCACGGCCATCTTGTCTTCCTCTACCCCCATGCACGGCCATCTCATCTTCCTCTACCCCCATGCACGGCCATCTTGTCTTCCTCTACCCCCATGCACGGCCATCTCATCTTCCTCTACCCCCATGCACGGCCATCTCTTCTTCCTCTACCCCCATGCACGGCCATCTCATCTTCCTCTACCCCCATGCATGGCCATCTCTTCTTCCTCTACCCCCATGCACGGCCATCTCATCTTCCTCTACCCCCATGCATGGCCATCTTGTCTTCCTCTACCCCCATGCACGGCCATCTCATCTTCCTCTACCCCCATGCACGGCCATCTCTTCTTCCTCTACCCCCATGCACGGCCATCTCATCTTCCTCTACCCCCATGCACGGCCATCTCATCTTCCTCTACCCCCATGCACGGCCATCTCATCTTCCTCTACCCCCATGCATGGCCATCTTGTCTTCCTCTACCCCCATGCACGGCCATCTCGTCTTCCTCTACCCCCATGCATGGCCATCTCATCTTCCTCTACCCCCATGCATGGCCATCTTGTCTTCCTCTACCCCCATGCACGGCCATCTCATCTTCCTCTACCCCCATGCACGGCCATCTCTTCTTCCTCTACCCCCATGCACGGCCATCTCATCTTCCTCTACCCCCATGCACGGCCATCTCATCTTCCTCTACCCCCATGCACGGCCATCTCATCTTCCTCTACCCCCATGCATGGCCATCTTGTCTTCCTCTACCCCCATGCACGGCCATCTCGTCTTCCTCTACCCCCATGCATGGCCATCTCATCTTCCTCTACCCCCATGCATGGCCATCTTGTCTTCCTCTACCCCCATGCACGGCCACCTCGTCTTCCTCTACCCCCATGCATGGCCATCTCATCTTCCTCTACCCCCATGCACGGCCACCTCGTCTTCCTCTACCCCCATGCACGGCCATCTCTTCTTCCTCTACCCCCATGCATGGCCATCTTGTCTTCCTCTACCCCCACGCATGGCCATCTCATCTTCCTCTACCCCCATGCACGGCCACCTCGTCTTCCTCTACCCCCACGCATGGCCATCTCTTCTTCCTCTACCCCCATGCACGGCCATCTTTTCTTCCTCTACCCCCATGCATGGCCACCTCGTCTTCCTCTACCCCCATGCATGGCCATCTCTTCTTCCTCTACCCCCATACATGGCCATCTTGTCTTCCTCTACCCCCATGCACGGCCATCTTTTCTTCCTCTACCCCCATGCACGGCCACCTCGTCTTCCTCTACCCCCATGCATGGCCATCTCATCTTCCTCTACCCCCATGCACGGCCACCTCGTCTTCCTCTACCCCCATGCACGGCCATCTCATCTTCCTCTACCCCATGCATGGCCACCTCGTCTTCCTTTACCCCATGCATGGCCATCTCGTCTTCCTCTACCCCCATGCATGGCCATCTCGTCTTCCTCTACCCCCATGCATGGCCATCTCTTCTTCCTCTACCCCCATGCACGGCCATCTTGTCTTCCTCTACCCCCACGCACGGCCATCTCGTCTTCCTCTACCCCCATACATGGCCATCTTGTCTTCCTCTACCCCCATGCACGGCCATCTTTTCTTCCTCTACCCCCATGCACGGCCACCTCGTCTTCCTCTACCCCATGCACGGCCATCTTTTCTTCCTCTACCCCCATGCACAGCCACCTTGTCTTCCTCTACCCCATGCACGGCCATCTCTTCTTCCTCTACCCCCATACATGGCCATCTCTTCTTCCTCTACCCCCATGCATGGCCATCTTTTCTTCCTCTACCCCCATGCATGGCCACCTCGTCTTCCTCTACCCCCATGCATGGCCATCTCTTCTTCCTCTACCCCCATGCATGGCCATCTTGTCTTCCTCTACCCCCATGCACGGCCATCTTTTCTTCCTCTACCCCCATGCACGGCCACCTCGTCTTCCTCTACCCCCATGCATGGCCATCTCATCTTCCTCTACCCCCATGCACGGCCACCGCGTCTTCCTCTACCCCCATGCACGGCCATCTCGTCTTCCTCTACCCCATGCATGGCCACCTCGTCTTCCTCTACCCCATGCACGGCCATCTCATCTTCCTCTACCCCCATGCACGGCCATCTCTTCTTCCTCTACCCCCATGCACGGCCATCTCATCTTCCTCTACCCCCATGCACGGCCATCTCATCTTCCTCTACCCCCATGCACGGCCATCTCATCTTCCTCTACCCCCATGCACGGCCATCTTGTCTTCCTCTACCCCCATGCACGGCCATCTTGTCTTCCTCTACCCCCATGCACGGCCACCTCGTCTTCCTCTACCCCCACGCATGGCCATCTCTTCTTCCTCTACCCCCATGCACGGCCATCTTTTCTTCCTCTACCCCCATGCATGGCCACCTCGTCTTCCTCTACCCCCATGCACGGCCATCTTTTCTTCCTCTACCCCCATGCACGGCCACCTCGTCTTCCTCTACCCCCATGCATGGCCATCTCATCTTCCTCTACCCCCATGCACGGCCACCTCGTCTTCCTCTACCCCCATGCACGGCCATCTCATCTTCCTCTACCCCATGCATGGCCACCTCGTCTTCCTTTACCCCATGCATGGCCATCTCGTCTTCCTCTACCCCCATGCATGGCCATCTCGTCTTCCTCTACCCCCATGCATGGCCATCTCGTCTTCCTCTACCCCCATGCATGGCCATCTCTTCTTCCTCTACCCCCATGCACGGCCATCTTGTCTTCCTCTACCCCCACGCACGGCCATCTCGTCTTCCTCTACCCCCATACATGGCCATCTTGTCTTCCTCTACCCCCATGCACGGCCATCTTTTCTTCCTCTACCCCATGCACGGCCACCTCGTCTTCCTCTACCCCCATGCACGGCCATCTTTTCTTCCTCTACCCCATGCACGGCCACCTCGTCTTCCTCTACCCCCATACATGGCCATCTCTTCTTCCTCTACCCCCATGCATGGCCATCTTTTCTTCCTCTACCCCCATGCATGGCCACATCGTCTTCCTCTACCCCCATGCATGGCCATCTCTTCTTCCTCTACCCCCATGCATGGCCATCTTGTCTTCCTCTACCCCCATGCACGGCCATCTTTTCTTCCTCTACCCCCATGCACGGCCACCTCGTCTTCCTCTACCCCCATGCATGGCCATCTCATCTTCCTCTACCCCCATGCACGGCCACCGCGTCTTCCTCTACCCCCATGCACGGCCATCTCGTCTTCCTCTACCCCATGCATGGCCACCTCGTCTTCCTCTACCCCATGCATGGCCATCTCGTCTTCTTCTACCCCCATGCATGGCCATCTCGTCTTCCTCTACCCCCATGCATGGCCATCTCATCTTCCTCTACCCCCATGCACGGCCACCTCGTCTTCCTCTACCCCCATGCACGGCCATCTCGTCTTCCTCTACCCCATGCATGGCCACCTCGTCTTCCTCTACCCCATGCATGGCCATCTCGTCTTCTTCTACCCCCATGCATGGCCATCTCGTCTTCCTCTACCCCCATGCACGGCCATCTCGTCTTCCTCTACCCCGATGCATGGCCATCTCGTCTTCCTCTACCCTCATGCACGGCCATCTCTTCTTCCTCTACCCCCATGCACGGCCATCTCGTCTTCCTCTACCCCCACGCACGGCCATCTCGTCTTCCTCTACCCCCATGCACGGCCATCTCGTCTTCCTCTACCCTCATGCACGGCCATCTTGTCTTCCTCTACCCCCACGCATGTGCCATGTTAGGCAAGCACTCTACCAAATGTCCGACAGAAGCACTCCGAGGGAAGGACTCACTTTGATTTCCATGTTCACCCCCTTCTTGGCTGCTGTTTGCTCTGGCCATCTTGGTGGGCACACAGCAGTGTTCTCACACTGTTTGCATGTTTACTTCCTTAATGATTAGATGATACCGAAAATCTTTTTATGTGGAGAAATACACATTCAAGCACCTGCCAATCTGAGTTGGTCACTGTTGAATTTTACAAACTATGTATCACTCATATTCCTGTTACACGCCGTTTGCCAAGCTTTTCCCCCGTTCTGCAGACTTTGATGCAGTCTGACTTATCTAGTCACCTTGGCTGTCTATACCTTTGGTGTCATATCCAAGAAATTGTCAAATCCAAGGTTATGGTGTTTTTACCATTTTCTTTAAATCATCATCGTTTGGGAGTCTTATATGTACTTAGGCTTTTTAAAAGTGTACGGTGCTAATATGTTTCTAATGTGGTATAAGACAGAACCTGACTTTACTATTACTTCGTAGTATGCTTACAGCCAGAATGAGTCCTCTAACATTTTTCTTATTTAGACTATTAAGAATCTCTCTAGAGGGGCTGCTGTTGAGTCTCCACCATACTCCAGGTTCCCCTGCTAGTAACCAGCATTGCTAAAGGCCCAGGTCAGCAGAGATGACTCCGTGCCCACCCAGCAAACCAGCATCACAGCCGTTCTCTTTCTAACACTGATGAGAGCAGAGTGCTAATATAGTTAAGCTCAGGTCACAAACATTCTGTTCCTGAACACGCTTAATTCTTTTGTTTAGAACAGTGCTGTTTTGAGATATCTTTAGAAAAACCAGTATTGAGCCGGGCGTGGTGGTGCACGCCTTTAATCCCAGAACTCGGGAGGCAGAGGCAGGCGGGTTGCTGTGAGTTCAAGGCCAGCCTGGTCTACAAAGCAAGTCCAGGACAGCCAAGGCTACACAGAGAAACTCTGTCTTGAAAAAAAAAAAAAAAAAAAAAAAAAAAAAGAAAGGAAAAAACAAAAAACAAAACAAATCAGTATTATATATGTCAACAATCTGGTTTCATAATTTGTGTTGAATTTTCCTGACTTTTGTCAGCAGGAAATATGAACTACACTCTAGCTAAATCTTGTTTTTCTCATCCCTTTAATTTTTCCTTTCTACCCTTCCTCACTAATATCTCAGAAATATAAATAAATAAAAGTTCTTTAAGCCAGACATGGTGGGGCACACCTTTAATCCTAGCAGGTAGGAGGCAGAGGCAGGCAAATCAACATGAATTCAAGGCCAGCATGGTCTAGGACAGCCAAGGCTACACAGAGAAACTTTGTCTCAAAAACCAAAAACAAATAAACAAGAATCCTTTAAGAAAGAAAACTTTGTCTAGAACTTCTACCATGTTAAATGCATAATTCTATGATTTAATCAAGTTATTAGGAATACCGATGATTACAGACTTTACAATAGCAATCACCTAGACATAAAAAATAGATCAAGACATCAAATTTCATCAGAGAACTAAAACACATTAAAAAGCCAATTTTAAAACCAGAAGTTTCAACAGATTCCATGATAGTGTTTTTGTACGTGCGTGACTGTCACTGGTCAGAAGCTGCCTTTGACAGGGGCACAGACAGCTGGACACTGCCGTCTACTCTGTGAACAGGGATGTAGTTCCAACAACACCGAGTCCTCTCGGCAACGGTTCTGTACTTTCAGGACACCAATCTTTTGTTTAAGCTCACTCCTACATTTCCATTGTCTTAATTCAGCCATAGTTTATAAAGACACATGTATTTTTGTTGTGAGCCTATATCCCAAGCAATTATTTCCCTTAAAAAGTATTTTTGCTCTAAGAGCAAAAAAAGCAAAGTCCTATCTTTTTTCCATTGTCCATCAATGGCAACTTGCAAACAAATTAAGAAATCAAAACTATGTTTTTTGCTGGAGGTTTATTTTGGAAAAAGTGGTTGAAGTTACAAAGATACATTTGTACTACAAGTCTAAAAAATATAATTTAAGAGAGCAATTTAAGTTCTGACACACTCCTAAATGTGCTTGTGCCCAGGCCCTCAGAAAGGGGGCTAGTCTTCTGCTGACACCTCCCAGCAGGGATGCTTTCCAAACAAAAGTAGGTACTCTGGTAACGAGACAGAGTTCCACTACAAAACAGTCCTTCCCCCACCAGCCTACGCACACCAATATATCTGTTCCGCAACATTAGCTGGGCAGATGTGAAGCATCCATGTCATCAAGGACAGAATGCTTTGCACTTACAGCGTCTCAACTGCACAGTGACCAGGACACGGCACGCCTAGTCCTTTACCAGAGTTCAGCAAAGCATCAAGCGTTTACAGTCATTTCCACTGTTTCTTTCATTTAACAAATGTTTTTCCAAATTTTATAAAACATGCCACGCCACACCCAGAACCAGCTAGAGCCCGGCCCAGCGCCGCCGACTGCCGAGGGCTCTACCTCCTGTCCTTTTTACCAGCCTTCCTCTTCCCGGACAGCAGGTGCTTGGGCTTCATGTCAAACACGTGCCTGTCCGCCTCCCCTTTCCTCCCCAAGCGGTTCATCTTCTTCTGCGCTTTCTTCATCATAGTCTTGGCTTTCTTCACCATCTGCACAGGAGAATACACATTGGTGGAAGCCACACTTCTATCCTGGGAATAACGGATCACCTGGGACCCATCTTACCAATGCAGGTGTGAACTCTAAAGACCCTGTTGCGTCTTGGTCACTGCTTTCTCTCAGACGACCACACTATCTGCAGGAACTCAGTGACTGTCTAAGGACACCCCCGAGCTCTTAGCTGACCAGAGAATACCTGTTCAAACTTGCAGTGAAGCTCAGGATCACGAGAGCATCCACTGCCACATCTGACTCCTGTCCATGCCAGTATTAAACCCATAGTGCATAGCGCACACTCGTAATCGTAGCCGGGTGTGGAGGCCGGGGCAGGAGGACTACAGTTCTTAGAGGGCAGTCTGGGATACATGGTAGTACACTGCTTCAACTCAACACTCACTTCCTAGACTTCCAGACGGAAATGACAACTCAGGCTTCCATTAAGCAGAGAGCCTGCCAGTTTACATCGGCTTTCTCTTATATTTGAATTTTCAAAATACTAAGATTAAGAAAAAAAAAGTTTTTCTTCTTAAAAAAAAAAAGTGAGATTTTAAACAACCACTGCATCATTGCAAGACACTACAGATAACACCATAGGCAATCAGGCAACTACCTTGAAGGGCAGAAATTCCCCTCATAATGTAAATGAACCAAGTGTGCCCTGCACTACTTCCTTACGAGGAAATGGGGCTCTCTTTCTAGTCTCTTGCAAACAGTTGGGCCATAAGGCCAGACCGTGCAAACTTTAAGAGACAGTGTCTGTCCATCCTCCATCAGAATGGTTTACCAGGACACCTACCCAGGGTACCAACTGCTTCCAGTCCAAGTTCCTCTCTAAAGGATGCCACAGATGAGAGAAGAATGAATAGCTAAGCTCTTAACCACACCCCTGCTCCTCCACGCAACGCCTGGTGTTTGCTGGAGGCTCCGAAACAAACCTTGACATCCCGAAGGCCAGAAACATCACGTGGAGTTCGAGAGCAACTCCGACTCCGGGTTATGGAAAAGGGTGGAACAGACTCTTCTCTTTTTCTCTTCCTAGTGGCACTCCGAGATCTTCTTGCCTGGACTGCATAGTGGGCCTGCAACGCACAAGCAGCAAAGTCACTAACAACCAAAATTCTTCCAACAAGAAGAGAAGACAGTTAAGGTCTGCAGGACCACTATCACGCAAATCAAAAGATTTGGAATGTCTGTTGAGATGTACTGGCACAGGGTCTGGTTTGAAGTGAAGGGTTAAGGGTCAAAAGCATCAATACGGTGTTCCTGCCCTCCTGAGCTCAGCAGCCATGCTGTTGGTAAGTCAGATGGTGTCTTTGAGCCGTAGTTCTTGTGCATGCTGTGTGCTAATGTTCTCTACTGGTTAACATCAAACACGCACGGCAATGATGATGCTTTTCATCCAGTTTCTACAATATACGTAGAGGCTTTAGCCCCCCAAAATAGTCTAGGTAGTAGACATACTCACCAGCTAGGTTTATGTGCGTTATGTGCATGCTATGACATTCACATAGTAAGATCACCCAGCTACAGCTTTCTCCAGACACACCCACATCCCTAAGCAGCACATGCCTGACTACCAGCACTGGACAATAAACGCAGGAAACACTGAGTTTGAATCCAGCTCAGGTGCAAGAAAAGCACAAACCATCTGAACCCACCCTAGCCGCCCACAGACTCACATTGTCCTTATCATCCATGTCAACACCAAGGCCCCGCATCTCACTCTCCAAATCCGCCCGCTGAACCTGAAGGGGGCAAGGGGGGAATAACTTGCTGTAACTAAAATGTCTGTTGAAATTTAATGTTAAAGGAAAAAAGAGAGAGGAAAAGCATACAGTGATGCTGCAATGGACAGATAAATAGTTGGCAGACACAGGTTCTGTCCAATCTCTGGATCCTAACGCTCACAGCCCTTACCATTTCCTTGGTTCCAGAAGGCACTTGAGGTAAAGGACAATCTTTATTGTCATCATGCTTAAGGCCATAGAGACAATGACATCTCAAAGTGAAGCCATGAAGAGGGATGCGTCTTGCCGTCTTCTGATCCATTCACACCTAGAGTGGTTTCCCTATTCTCGCCAGTAACAGGGACTGATAAACGGCCTTGTGGATTTAGGAGTCTCAACCAATAGAGAAACCAAATAATATAAAAATGTTATCGCTGGGCATGGAAGCACACAGCTGCAATCCTGGCACCTAACAGAACAGGAGGCCTGGGAGTCAGGAGCTCCTTGGCTACAGGGCTCAAGGCTAGCCTGGACCTCATGGGCCCTATTTAACAACCAGGCAGCATCCTCAAACTTCAGCAGGGTTAGCCTGAACTCGCACGATTGCAGCACTGACTGGCTCAGTTTGCAAGAGGGATGTACCTGGAGCTGCAACTCATGGAGCAAAAATGTAACTGTCAGAACTAAAAGCCCAAAGCAAAGCACCTTGTAAGTCAGTGTACTGAGTCCCTCAGAGTACGCCACCTGACATCCCCAAGAAGTGGAAGTCAGTCTCTAGTGGACGTTTACACAGGATCCAGCATGCGAGCTCCACCCGGCCTCTGCAACACCCAGAACTGACCTTCTTGGCAGTTCGGGGCATCCTGGGCCCCTGTGTATTCTTTTCTTTGGACTGTAGAATTTTCAACTTCTTTTTTTCTCTAATTTGTTTTGCCAGCTGTCGGATTTCCAACATTTCCTCATCTTCAGTTTCAGAGTCACTGTCATACTCTCCAGCGGCTGTTCTTAGCTCTTCTTCCTTTTCTAATTCTTCCAATTTCTTGAAAAAGAACCATAAAAGTAACAAGGAAAAACTTGCTAGGAAATAAGTGTAGCAACATATTTACAGAAATCATGTTTCCTTAAGTCTCTGAAGATATGAGAATGTTGTGTTGTAGTCTTGTCACAACTGGACCCCATCTGTATACAGTTAATCTCACAAAACAAGGGGTGCATGAAGGCCTTGGAGACAGGATAAACACTGCATGCACTATTTTCTGCCAATTCCATTTTGTCCTTAAAGAAAAAAATGTAGGGACCCTTTCCCTCATACTCAAGTGTTCCCAGCAGAAACACGAAATAAATTTTGTACAAGCTCCCATTCATCCTCTCAAATAGCATTTTAAATACAATCACACCACTTATAAAATAAGACAAAATGAAATTTTAAGTATGTATGTGGAATCGGGGACATAGCTAAGTGGCAAAGCCCTGGCCTAACAAGCACAAGACCCTGGGTTGGTCCCCAGCAACACACACACACACACACACACACACACACACACACACACACTCATAAAAACATACACACATTCACACATAAATAAATAAATAATGAGATAACTGCAAACACTGACTTGTGATGGAATAACAAGTAATGGATAGGTACCAAAGCAGGAAAAAGGTCAGTGATGGGACAGCTCTCTAGGGGAAAAATGTCTAAGAAAAGGCTGGACCCACTGAAGTTAAACTCTTCTTTCAGATTAGAAGGATCAAAACATAAAAAGGTCAGTGGGAACTGGGCATGGTGGTACATTCCTATAGTACCTGCACTTGGGGAGGCAGAAGCAGGATTATCTCTGTGAGTTTGAGGCCAGGCTGGTCAACAAAGCAAGTTCAGGAGAGCCAGGGCTACACAGAGAAACCCTGTCTGGAATCACCTCCCCACCAAAGAGTCAGCAAGTCACAGAAATCTGGACATCAGACCTCACACCCTGTGGAATGAATTTTCTTGGTAATGTGATGCCACTTGCTGGACTAGCAAAAGGAGTCTACAGGAGATCTGAGAGACTCAGAAAAAGTCAACAACAGTTACAGAGAGAAGACGGAGCCACTGACAGGATCTCCAGAGTACAACACTAACGTAAGCCAAAGTGACACAGCCCATTACAGGTCAGTGTGACAGGCCTGGGCATCCCAGGACTACATAGGACAAAGGAGGAATAGAGAATAGAGCCATCTGAATGGTGGAAAGTCTCCAAGGAAGCAGAGAACAGGCTAGGATGCCTTAGGACATAGAACAAAAGGACTGTGAAGTGCTGTTTGCATGCTGCAGTGGGGAGGGTAATTTAAAGTGTTGCAGACCTTCATGATAGCAGGATCGATATAATCAGCAACATTATGGCCTTCCCAGATCTCCGGGATCTTATCATATTTCTCAGATGAATTCATTAAGTCCCAGTATTCTAACATTGAAAGAAAAACAGAAAGTTATATTTACAGTAGTTTCTAGTATCTTCAAGTACTGTGCCACCACAATGATTATTCTGGATGCCAAGTAAAACCCCTTTACAAGGTAACAGAGCCGCTGTGTTCAACACTACCTAAGTTATTACTAACAAGATGAACACCGACCTGTATGCGCAACCTTCAAGTACTACAAAAATACTCCCTTCATCTAAAACAACAGAAACTTATACGGAAGACATTTTATACAGCTTGCAAGTCTGCAATTTCTAACTTTCAAAATCTGGAAAACTTATAAACCAACAAACACACTGGAAGACTTTCACTGAGCTCCTTTCTTTCCTGACAATGGCATACAACTGACATTTCAAAACGCCATACTTACTCTGAAGATCCAAAATATAATCATCTCCCATTTCCAGCTCAAGATCTCGTTCCTGCCAAGAGAACGCCCAGAAGTTTATCCTCGCTCTTACGCCCCAGATGCTTGCCACCCCTCCCTACCAACGAGACAGCTCTGACCCCCTCGGCTCTGTGTCTAACAGGAGGGCTGCTTTCGCCACCTGGACTACGCGTCCCGTGGACTTTATTCACTGTGACGTCACGTCAACTGAAGAGCTTCAGTCCGGGGTATGTTAAGGATTCACCACTGTGCCCTGAGCCTTACAGGGCGAAGCCTGGGCACACTCAGCTTGCGTCCGTCTACTGCATCAAGCCTGCTTCACGTGGCTGGAGCCCTGGAAAGGCGGCCTTTTCTGGTGTGCAGGCAGGTCTTCCGTCCCATTCCATAAGAAACCAGACAAAGTGTGACCGTCACCTACCCTCTTCTTCTTGGGCTCCGCAATCTCCATTCTTTTCCTTCGAGCCACTACTCCTTCTGGGATGAAAGGGGGTCTCTCCTAAGAACACATTATTCAAAGTATGTGAAACGCCTTCCAGGGTGCGAGAGAAACGTAAAGGAACAACAACAACAACAAAAAACAAAATAAAACAACCCAAAGCCAAAGGTAGTTTGGAAGGGTAACACAAAACCATCTAAACCAATTAACACAAAGTGCATTCTGGGGAGTGAGTTTCAGGGCCAGAGTGGGGAAAGGAGCTGAGACAACCCCCAAAATTGATTCTATAGTTCATCTGGAAAAAAATGAAAAGTATCCAGAAAAATTCTATTAAGAAAGTAAGTAAGAGAACAATGAACAATGAACGAGTAACAGAGATAAATCCAAGTATGTCTAGAATTCAATGGCATTAAATTCATTAGCTGAGACCACTGACTACCCCAGGAAGATAGGCCCACAAGTAATAAACCACACTTTCCACAGAACAAAGTAAATTCAGCACACACAAAGCGTCAACCCAGATGAGAAATGAAAGCAAACAACAAAAAAACCATGAAAATACAGAAGAACATGACATTTTAAAGCATTTTAGGTATGAACACAGCCTGTTCTCTGTAGAACCAAAACTCGAATAACTAAGAAAGAACTATTGTATGTTAATATTCTGAAAATGTGTAGCTCTTCTGAGATGCTTTAAAAAAAACGAGGGGCTGGAGAGAGTTCGGCAGATAGGAACACTTGTCGCTTCTGCAGAGGACCTGGGTTCAGTCCCCAGGACTCGGGTGGTGGCTCACCATTGTCTATGACTAGAGTTTCAGGGAATCTGATAACCTTCAGAGACCCCAGGAATGGACATAGTGTACATATTTACAAAGCAGGCAAAACACTCATCTACACAATAAAAAAAAAAAGAATCTTTAAAAAAAAAACTTGAGGAACTTATATCCTGAAATAAAGATTTTTATAAACTACACCCAAGCCACTTCTAAGTAACAAAAGAAAAGCTCACTAGCAACAAGCTCTGACAGGGAAAAGCAGGGTGCGCAGAGCTCTTTACTTCACTCCTTCCTACAGGTGCACGTGACTTCAGCAGGAACGAAAACCTGAAGCCTACATGTGAAGCCCACTTGTGTTCACATGTGATCATCTGCAACACCAGGGAAACACACGTGGCCAGCAGCACAGTCACGGAAGCCCACAAGGCCACCTTACCTTGTCATCCCTCTTGTTTGGCACAGCTAAGTGCAATCTGTTCAGAACCTCATTCACTTTATTTCCTTTCATTTTCGTCTCTACTCGATGAGCCAAAAGCCTATCACAGGCCTGAGAAAGCACAGAAACAAGAGTCACAAAGCCACTCTACACCAGCCATTAAGTCTCCACTCATCGACAGGCTGACAGCTGGGGCGGCACTTCCTACATATTTCCCCTCAGCAGTTAACTAGGCTAGTAAGAACCACACCAACTCTTTATGAAGTCTGAGTCCTGAAGCTGCTCAGTACCCTTAACCTCTCTTCTTCACGAAAATAAAATGTTCCCCCATAGGACTCTAGCAATTTGAACAACTAATTCTATTCAAGAAAAACAAACAAACAAACAAACAAACAAACAAAACCTAAACTAAACTGTTTTCAGGGTTAATAATTCCTAAAAAGAAAACAGTTTTCCACCACAACTGACTTTTCTAAAACAAAAACATCAGTCATTAGTTGATGAAGCACCAACCTCTGTTTTTACTTGAATGACTCCTTCCTCAGTCAGGGTGCTGGTCTCAATGACAGGGAAACCTTCGGCCTGCAAGTCCATAAATATTTTCTAGGAATACAAAAGAAAAGAAGTGAAGCATGCAGGACTGTTCCCTGTTTCCCAGAGAACAGCCTGCATTGTTTTGCAAATGGAAGTTGCAAATGCTATTTACTCAACAGCTATGACTTGTTTTTTAAGTTAATTTTCACAATAATCTTCTACAATTAAAAATAAGTTAGCAGAGGCAAGTGGATCTCTCAGTTCAAGGCCATCCAGGCTTCGGAGCAAGATCTAGGACAGCTGGGGCTACACAGAGAAACTGTGTCTCTAAAATAAATAAAAACAAACAAACCCTTACATGATCAAACCAGATCAAAGTCAAATAAATCCATGAACACTGTAAGATCTCCCCTGCTCTCAGTGCTAGGGATCGACCTCAGCTATAAGCTGCCACTGACCTGTCTCTGCAGCCCCAAGATGCTGGGATTTCTGACGTGTATCTCTACATGCAGACAAGATCAACTTTTCAAAAGATGTTTTTAATATTATTTCTTATTTTAAAGTTTCTGCCAAAATAGCCCAAGAGAATTCTTTAGAAAACATAAAAATATTAAGCTATCATCTGATGAATCACTAAGACACTACAAAATCTCTCTAGTGTGGAGACAGATGGCAACCCCTAACAGACATTAAAACTTCCCACAAACAAGGTCAACCTCCATCATCAAGGGACTAAAGCACCAGTGAGTAAATTTTTAATAGCATCTGTTTCCCAAGTATGCAATACCAACAACTAAAGATGTAGGCATACCTTTACTAGCGATACCCCAGGGGCCAGAAAGATGACCTAAGTGATGTCAGTTCTCTCCTAAACAGGTGGCAAGTAATCAATTATTCAGGCATTACCTTCACTGGCCAGACACCTGGGCCGCAGAAGGGTGGCTCACTTTCCTACCATCCTGCTGAGTAATGCAGCTGGACCTGCGCCTGACCCCAAAGCTGCACAATGTTATGTTCTGCCCTAAGACGACAACTCAAGACAAGATAACCCTTACCGTATATAAACTGTTCATATATAAATACCATATATAAATAGAAGAGAGCAGGAACCAACACACTTGTAGGAAACACAGTCCTTCCTACCTCAGGAACCTTTACCTTAATTTAAATATGACAGAATCGTTCATTCTAGTGTACTGGTTTTGAGAAAGCCAATGTGCATCAGTCACCTGTGCAAACTCCTACTGTTGCCCTACCACAGGGGTTTGAACCAGGGGTCTGTGTGCCCAAGGATATTAGTTCTGACAAGCTACAAGGTGAATGTGAAGAGAACTTCCAGTCAGGGACCACAGTGAGAACACTGAGCCTGACCCCAAAGTATTAATTTAAGTACATGTCTCTCAGGACCTTTATCCTGAAAACTGTCTACTAAGAGGGTTAAATTGTTTGAAGAATTATGTCTATCAACACATAATGTTGGCAGACACTGCAACACGTTCACAGCTCTGAAAACTCCATCTTCCAAGAGCTTAGAAAATGGTCTCTTTTACTCACTTCTCAAACTTAATTAGCCACAGCCTCCTTTGTATAATAAAGTACGCCATATTTGTACCCACCCTAAGGCCTGAAAAAGATGAAAGCACACACAGGGGACACTTGGCTTCCTCTTGGGTACCAATTTCAAAGCATCATTTCCTAGGTAACCACATTTCCCAAAAGTCCAGTGTAGCAGCCCACACTCCCTCAATGCAGGTGTCTGCACAGACTGAAGACAAAGCAGGAACCAGCAAACTGTGGCTTAATATCCTGCCACTAATCATCACGGGTCCTCTTGGCGTGCGCGTGTGTGTCTGTGTGTGTGTATCAGTGATTTACCTGATCTTCTTCAGCAAGTTCAGCTATTCTCTTCACATCACATTTGTTTGCTACAACAATAAGAGGCTAACAAGGAAGAAATTATTACTTTCACAGTACAGAATAATGTAGTCCCCTTCCTTGTCCATGACTTTGCTTTCTACAATTTCATTTACCCAAGCTGAGATCAACTACTACTGGAAAATAGAAAGTGGAAAGTTCTGCAACTAAACAATTTATCACTTTAAACTGTGACCCATCCTCAGCAGTGCAATGAAGCCTTTTGCCTTAGTGCTGCACTCCACCCAGGACACACCTCGTCCTTGTGTCTGGCTTACTCACTGTGTATGCTACCAGGCAACCAGCTGGTTGGTTCAGGTCAGTTATTGTATCAACTGTCACATCACTAATAGCTGTGGTCAAGTGACACCGAGCATCAGTACCATCTATGGTTTCAGGTAGCCACAGTGGTCTCAGAACCCAGTACCCAGGAGTAAGAAGGTGCTAGTGTGTGGATCAAACACTAGCGGCCACACTCACCTTGTTGATGAACAGAGGTCTGATATTCTGGAAGAGTTCTAGCTGTTCCTTCAAGCCATGGCCACACTGCTCAGACAAGTCCATCACGTACAGAACCGCAGCGCGGAGGTGGGCCAGAGCTGTGATAGCCTGCATTTCAATGGTGTTCCGATCCTCCAAAGGATGATCCAAAATCCCTGGGGTATCTACAACCTAACAACCAGGCGCCATTACCAAAACGCACTCACTCAACAATGTCTTGGCTGGTACCAGTCATTCTCACACACGCAAACAGAACTAGTAAGTAAAATATTGGAAACTGCCCACGATAAAGTAAACAAAGGAACAAGGGGGGAAAGTACATTTTCTTTATAAAACAAAAGCCAAATCCAGAAGCCTGATGTGGTAATGGCTGATCCCTGTAATCCCAGCACCAAGGAAGCAGAAACAGGACTGCCATGAATTTAAGGCTAGAATGACCCACAGTGAGCTTAAGGTCAGCCTGGTTAGAGTGAGACTGTCTCAAAAGAAGAGATACAGGGGACTAAGGAAAACCCCACAGAGACCATTAAAGAAATACTGCCTTTGGGAGAAATGAGCCCTCTTTTCACACAGCCATCAAGAAATACAATACTGAGCCGGGCAGTGGTGGCACACCCCTTTAATTCCAGCATTTGGGAGGCAGAGGCAGGTGGATTGCTGTGAGTTCGAGGCCAGCCTGGTCTACAAAGCGAGTCCAGGACAGACAAGGATACACAGAGAAACCCTGTCTTGAAGCTGCTGCCCCTCCCCCCACCCCCCCAAAAAAACAGAACACTGAAGTAAATGACCAACTCTTCCAACTCCCAAGACTTGGCTTCATCATTTATAAAACTGGATTTGGTTATAAACTAGATCATTTCATGCTTTGATAGTAAATGCCACTTCTAGTGACGGAGCTTTAAATGACACAGAGACCCTTATTCAATAGAGACATCACTAAGGAAATGAAGTCACTCCCGCAGAACTAAGCAGAGATCCAAACAGCAGCTGCCAGTTTGCTCTCAGGTACATGTGTGTGATGTTGTTACACATCTCCAACGCTCAGGCCAGTTCTCCTTATGATGATGAAGGTTTCAAGTTTTTGGTGAGACCACAGAAACCATCCCCTTACCTCAGGGCTGTCCCAAGAGGATGCTGCTCACCACTGACTGTATGCTAGTGCACTACAGGATGCAGCTATGCTACCGTTCTTTAGAAATCATCAAATCTATTAAACCTAGGTGTCTGTTCTATGTTTGCAGACAAGACTCTCACCTGCCAACGCAGATATTTATAATCCATGTGCCCAACAAACAGAGACTTGGTGGTAAATGCATAGGGCTGAACATCCACATCTGCTCTTGTCACCTGGAAGAAGAAACCAAAACCAGAACTATTATTTTCACACTCACGAGAGTTCCGTACCACAATTCCCCCAAACACTCTAAGCACAGCATCCACACTTTTCCAGAAGCAACTTTAGCCAAGCACAGCAATGCTGCAGATGCCGGAAGATCAGAGGCTCAGTCAGAGTCAGTCTGGGCAGTGTGGAAAGCCTGGCTCAAAAGAAACAGGCTGCGGACAGCAGCCAGTGAGAGAGCACGGCCAGGTGTGTGTGAGCCCTGGGCTCAAACCCTCACTACACAAACAACACACCCTATTTGGTAGGATAAAATCCCAAGGCACTGTACATGAGTAAACTGCATGCAACAGATATTATCCCCTTTGGCAAAGGCCTGGCTCCTCTTCCCCTTCCATCACGGGCCCACTAGCCACTGTCTATTCTCCAAGCTTCAATATGCAGTTCATGTTACTGAAATTTTCATCTTGTTGAATTAGTTTAAACCACAACTCGAAAAGTTACATGTGGCCAGAGGCCAGTGCATCATCCCCCAGAGCACAGAACAGTCACAGCAGATGCAAAGCAGCTGACAGGCAGTTGAAACGTCAATTAGATTCCTAAGAGCACTGTTTGCTACCAAGTCAGGATAACGTGTGAGCAAAATTAAGAACTGCTGGGCCAGCACGGTGGATCAGGAGGTAAAGGTGCCTGTGCCCAAGCCCGGTGACCTGAGTTCAATTTCCAGGACCCACACAGGAGGAGAGAAGCAACTCCTGCAAGTTGTTCTCTGACCTTCATCTCTCACACACACACTCCCTCCCCCATCTCTTTTTCTCTCCTTCTCCCCCACCTCCCCCCCCACACCCACACGCACACAAAAGAACGCACACATATAGCTTCAAAGTAAAACTGTTCTGGCACTGGGCAAGCCCTAATAAGTCCATAAGTAACAAGTTACTTTTCCTTAAATGTCACAACAGAGCTTGATAATTCTACTCCAGTCAAGAGAGACAAAGGCCCGACATGGACCCCATGCTTATAATCCCTGAACTCTGAAGACAGAGCCAAGAGGATAGCAGGTTCAAAGTCAGCCTGGGCTACATTAACAAGACCCTACCTCAGGAAAAACCAAAACACTTAAGAGTGATTGAGACACAGAAAATCTCTATTACAATGAACACACAGTTCACATGAAAGTTGACACAATCACCAAGGTAAGAAGTCACCCAAGCAGCTTAAGGCTGGCCAAGTCCAGCTCCATGAGTGCCGGCAGGCATAAGAGCATTCCAGAATGAGCCGGCACAACATGACCATCAAACACTCTCCACCTGTGAACAAAAATTAACTGAGGTATCTCACAGCCCCGAGAAACTCGAGGGCACACAAGAATCAAAATGAACGGAGCTTAGGCATCGGGACCCTGAATGCTCCTGGCAATCCCTGAGTAAATCTAGACTCAGACAACGAGTTAAAGCTCCAAAAGGAATATGGAGCTTAGGCATCAGGACCCCGTGAGCCAGGGCCACCCCAGGCCCATCCCAGGACCACCCCAGGCCCATCCTAAACCCACACAGGGGATGCAGTAGTGCCTGGGACTTCAGTACATCAGACAACTGCTTTATTATAGAAACCACACCCACCTTATTGATGAAGCTGGATTTCCCAACATTTGGATACCCACACAAAAGCAGAGTCCTTGTATTTGGATCAATGGTTGGCAAGCGGGATAAATGTTGACGCACTGTAAGAAATTTAAGTCAAAAACTGAGAATTTAAGATTGGCTTGAAATTTTACTTTCTACTTAGTTATACTCCGAGCTCATAGTTGTTTTAGTAAGCTTAGAACGCACAAATTTTTCACTGTAGCTTTTTTTTGGGCAACAGGAGCATATAGATTATTAGACCTAGGGCCTGATGTTTGGAAAGCGTTGCACCATGGAGCTATATCCCAACACTTTTTACTTTGGGCCAAAGTCTCACTAACGCAGGCGTTGCATGAACCCTAGCCCAAGCAGGCCTTGAACTTGTACTCCACCTCAGTCTTCTGAGTAGCTGGAACTATACTTTTATAAGTATACTTTCAAAAGTAATGGAGAAAATGGGGTAAGGAATAACTGAAGAAACTGATAGCATATACACGAGTAGTTTCCAAATATGGCTACACCAAGAATCATGTGTTTAACCTACCAACCTGCTATTTTAGGTCAAAGTGAGACTGAGAAGCATGCTTGGGAAAGATGATTGCTGATATTCAGTCCCCGGTGTGTTTTCGTTCAAGCATGCATGCTGTGATGTGAAGTGTTTCCTGCCTCACCTGTAACGCCCGCACAGCTCTAGCATGGTGCTCACTGGGCTCTCAAGAGAACCCCACAGATATATACAAAATTCCTTCAAAGAACTTCGATGAATCATTTCAAAGGAAAGAAAACTATGCCCAACAAAATGACTGTAGGGCTAGGGGTGTAACACAATTCCAATTTCCAGCTCTAACTCAGAAATTATCCTATTAAATGAAAGTATTTTCAGGTGTATGATTTACTTACTTACTAAATATTAAGAACATGTAGTTACTGAACCTCCAAAAAACTTAAAAAAAAATCGGGAATAAGAACTAAACATAAAAGAACATAGTAAAACCCATTTCAGCTTCTGTGTAACAAGTACCTTGTTCCAAATACTCCAAACTCTGCCTCTGTCTCTTGATGATAGTACACATGCGTCCAAGGGCAGCACGCTTCAGCTGCTTGCAGCGGTACAGAGAGTCACCATATTTCATAAGTCGCACGTAGTCTTTAGCAACACTTAGAAAAGAGAAAGTAGCGAAGGTTTATTTTGTATTTCTTTGATAATAATTTACAAGATACTATGGTAAGAAAATACCTTACTTGTCCACCAAATTTTTGGCAATGTTTATTTGACCTAGAGCCAACTTGTAATGATCCTTGTCGTAGAGAATGTTCATCAAGTCAGCGTAGAACGGGTGGATGTCCTAGAATGAAAAAGCGAAATACACAATGTCACTCTGCTCCAATTGGTTCTCAGCCTGTGTAACAAAGAGCGGAGACTCAGCCCCCTCCTCTCTTCACACCTGTATCTCTGATCCCCAGAGCCCTCTCCTGGCCAATCACTCTTCCCAAATCACTGCCCAGGAAACAAGCAATGCCTAGGGGAGGAGCTGCAGCAATCACTTGAAGTCACCGCAACCTCCATCCTATTACAGCGACTTAGGACCCAGTTCTCCCCACATTCATGGTGCGCGCGCGCGCGCACACACACACACACACACACACACACACACACACGCCACGCGTGCACACAGCTAAACATTTTAATGCTGTCAAAAAAGGAGGCATTTCACCTTTTCTTTCCACTTGAACACACTTTACTACAATTTTTTGCAGTCAAGCTCACTAATAATTCCCTAAGTAGCAAGTTTCACTGTTTATACTGATGCTCACGCTCTGCACTACAGGACTCACTCTCTTCCGTTCTCTCACCTCCCTGCAGACACCTAGTTCCCTCACTTTCTTTCATGTGCCACACTACATATGACGTTTATGAGCGCCTTCCACTAGAGTGAGGCCCTTAATTTCATCTACCTACCTACCTATCAATTTATCTATCTATTTACTATGTTTGCTTGTTCTGAGATGATCTCTTTATGTAGTCTTGGTTGGCCCAGAACTCACTACACAGACTAGGCTGGCCTCGAACTCACAGAGATCTACCTACCACTGCCTCCCCAGCACTAATAATTTTTTTAACTTGCTTTTCAAAAATGTACCCGGCATTGTGATGTATCCCGATAAACGTAGCACTCAGGAGAGAGGCAGGCGGATCTCTGTGAACGCAGAGCCAGCCTGGTATACAAAGGGGAGCCCCATGGTAATCAAAGCTATAGTTATACGTCTCACAGGAAAAACAAAAAGCAAACCCCCAAACCGACTTATTTGTGTTTGGTGTTTGCTTCTGATAGTCACACTGTCCATCTCAGGCTGGTGAAGAGCTCAAGACGCTCAACCTCCTGTGCCCCATCAACTCAGCTGAGCGCAGGGCCCTTTCTACTGCTCTATCCGTGTGCTGGGAACGGTGCCCGCCATGTGACGGCTTCAGTGATGTACAGTTTTGAAAACTGATCCATCTGAGACTTTCACAGTAGTCAGCGAGATCGTTAGTAGGCAGTCGTAATACAACAGCCAAGTATTTGAGTTCTCCCATCTCTTGTGTATTAAAAAGAATAAATTAAAAAAAAAACCCAATGTACAAAGAACCACAAAAACTTGATGCTAACTGCTTTAAAATACATTGCTTACTAAAGTCCGATTGCTATATCAAGTCAGTTTAGAGTAATTTCATTCTTTTTTTCCAATCCTCAGGTGTTTTCTAGTTCTTAACCTTTCCCAAGAAATAAACAGTGTCTGCCCCCAGGTTTCTGGAGCTGAATAAACAGTGACGGCAGTCTACTGCACAGGAGCATGTTCAGCCTTATTTACCGCTCTCTGTGCTATCTCTCATCAGCAAAGGAAATTAATTAACTAATGATGAAGTTAACAAGCTCACAAACTGGAACCTTTGGCCACTGAGTCTGTTGATCCTGAAGGAGAAGGGGGCCTCCTCTGAACAGAAAGGGGTGACACTCGGACAAGCCACAGCCATTCAAGAATCCTGGGCTTCAGAATAGCAACCAATAGCAACCTCGAGCTTTCATCTAAGCCGACCGTGGCGCTGGCAAGCGCAGACACGCAGTGCACAGGAAGTGTGAGAGGCAGCCCTGGTGCCCCTGAGACGCGCTTGGGAAGAACACCAAGGATTCAAAAGGAACTGGACTCCACAGCCATCCTGTCACTGAGTCACTGAGTCACTGACACATCAGTTCTCTCCTTTCTTCTCTGACAAATAAACACATCAAACAGGCTAAACATGATTCTCCGAAGGCTTATAATTATACAACCATACGTGTCACTTACATCCAACTTAGGGAAATCCGTCAGAATCTGGGAGAGTCTGTCATGGTAATTCTGTTGAGTAAATTTGACTTTTCTCATATAAAAATGTCGAATTCGATGAATTTGATAATGCTTATGAATAACCGTTGGAGTCTTTCGTTGAGTCTTGGATAATGTCAGGTCAATAAAGTCCTGTGATTAAAGAAAATAAGACAAAATTCAAACATGTACTTTCTATTCATTTGTTTATAACCTTAAAACACTAATCTAGTACTACATGGTTTAAACTACAAAATCTACTTTTTCTTTTCTTGGGAGGAGGGGGGTCTGAGACAGGGTCTCTCTGTGTAGCCCTGGCTGTCCTGGACTCGCTGGTCTGGAACTCATGGAGATCCGCCTGCCTCTGCCTCCTGAGTGCTGGGACTACAGCTGTGTGCCACCACACCTGGCTAAAACTTACTTTTTCTAACTCAATATTTTATATACAACTTGGCTCATCTTTATAGTTTCTGGCCTTTAAGAAAACTTGGCAGCCACCACCAAAACTAAAATGGTTTAGAGACTCTCCACAATCCTCAAGAATGCCCAAAGGAGAGGGCCAGTGCAGGCGGCGTCCATCATGGTGCCAGAAGCCTGACTTTCACCACACCCTGTCAGTCCTACACCAAATGTGCCACATGACCTACCAGGCCACGCCTGACACCTCACCCAGCACCTGCTCCAGATAACGGGAGCATGCCCCATGTGCCCAGCCACCCCAGGACCCTTGTTTGAAAAGGCTGATAAATCTGTGAATATGCCCAACTGATGGAGGAGGCCACTCCCCTATTGTCCCTCGAATAAAAATGGGGGTGCTTGCTAAATGGTAGCCGAAATGTATTTTACCTCATGTTTTTTTTAAAATGCCATTTTAACTTTCAAATTCCTAAGAAAACTCAAGAATTAGAAGAATTACTGAGGAAAAAAAGCCAGTTCTTTGATTTCAAGGATGTTGTAGCTTTCATTTTAAGGGGACATAAAAACAAAAACAAAAAACAAACCACTCATCATCTAAACTTTCCTATGTATGAGTATGAACTATTTGAGGATTTGAGATTTTTGTATTTATTCCTCAGTAGGGGTCAGAGGAATCACTTTTACTCAACCACTTTTACCTTCCTTTGATCACTTCTACTAATTCAATAACATTGATCATTTCCTACAATAAAGGATAAAACTAACACAATGCTGAAGATAAAATAGTGAATAAGACACCAAGATCCGCTGAGCATGGTAGCACACACCTTTAATCCAGCACTGGGAGGCAGAGGCCAGCCTGGTCTACAAAGAGAGTTCCAAGACAGCCAGGGCTATTACACAGAGAGACCCTGTCTGTGTGTGTGTGTGTGTGTGTGTGTGTGTGTGTGTGTGTGTGTGTGTGTGTAGGTGGGGGTGGGTGGAGGACACCAAGATCCAGTGAAAGAAGAAGTAAAGGCAGGTAACCACAATACAGACGTGAAGGCTCACGAGGGGCGTGAATGCTCAGGCCTGCTGCTCCTCTCACTCTGGTCCCTTCTACAGCCCTCACATCTCTAAGGAGACAGTTCAGAAGTTGCCTACTGTAACCTTTCCCCAGATCCACCCACTTATCACTATACCCTTTGTTTTTGAAACAGGGTTTCTCTGTGTTCAGCCCTGGCTCTCCTGGAACTTGCTCTGTGGACAAGGGGTTAAAGGTGTGCACCACCACTGCCTTCTTCTTACTATATTCTTTTTTTTTTTTTAAGATAAGATAGTACAGTGTTCTGCCTACATGTACACCTGCTGCATGAGAGCAGCAGATCTCATTATAGATGGTTGTGAGCCACCAGGTGGGCTGGTACTCGAACTCAGGACCTCTGGAAGCACAGCCAGTGATCTTAACCTCTGAGCCATGTCTCCAGCCCTTACTATATTCTTACACTGTCCTAAATCCTTGATATTAAGGAGTTTATATTCAAGGTTCCTTCCCCCCACCCCGTCCACCAAAACACAAACAGATATTTGAGTTCATCATATAAAGTGGCGCACTACTTCACATGTATCTGCCATATACTTTAAGTAGCTGTAACTCTATATGTGCATGGTGGCTTATGCCTTTAATCCAAACACTCTGGAGGCAGAAGCAGGCAGATTTCTGTAAATTCCAGACCAGCCATGGCAGCACAGTAAGACGAAAAAACAAAGTCTGTGCACATTAGATATAGATGCAAATTTCAAATAGTATTTTTGATCTGTGGTTGGTTGAATCTGGATTTGGAACTCAGACACAGGACCAATTGTATGTCACTCATTTCTCCCTCATTCTGTGGGTGTAAACACATTTATGAATTCCTTTAGAAAATGACTCTTAAAGAAGCAGAATATTTTTGTGCGTATCTATACACACAACCTAGCACACACTTTACAGAAGTATCCCATACTCTTCAGAATGAATTTTTATTTCCAATCACCAAAGGATTGCCATCACTCTTCTACACATATGCAAACTCATGCTTCTAGAAACAGACCTCATTCAGGTCAACAGAAATACATGCTGTACTAAAGTTCTTTACTAGGTCAGTTATACTAACAAAGTTCATTTGATCCAGTGAATTGTATTCTGAGTGAAATAAAAAAGTGCACAAAATCCTTCAGCATGTGCTTGAGAAGTGACTGGGGCAATCATGGCGGCTGAAACACAAGCTGTGATTCCTACATGTGGCTCTCTTCTTTCCAAACACTACAAACTGGTGAGAAATGTACCACAACGACTATCGGAAAGAGGAAGAAGGGAGGAATAACAGAGATTTAAAATAATAATAATAATAACCCTGTGTATCACTGGTGAAACATGTTTTGTGTCTTTTAAAGCCAGGGTCTCCAGAGATCCAACTGCCGCTGCCCCCTTAGTGCTGGCATTAAAGGCGTACACCACCCGGCCACCGTTAAATACTAGTTCTTTGCAAAGCGTTTCAAAAGAAACTCATTCTGAAAGGGGATACCGAAGATACCCACAGTGCTGTAAAATTAATGCTAATGACAGTGGTTCCTCTGAATTGACCCTGCAATTCAATGCCCATGGCATGCCAGCGAAACACACGTAGCCTTTTAGGTTCCTTAACCAACCTACTACTCGCTACTTTGGAGGACTTGCTATGTTACACAAGTCTGGCCTTACCACGTTTACCTTGGTATGCTTAAAGCCAACTGCATTTCCCAAGTCAAACTACAAATGACAACTACCTAATTTCTTTTTAACACTGTGATAGCACGGATCGCCTTACTTAAAGCGCAAGATGCTACACTGAACAAAGCATCCCGAAGCAGCGGACGCAGGACACTCACCGCTTACCACTTCAGGCTTCCTGCCTTGCTTATTTCACTGTGGCCACCACCCAGGACATTTTGTCACTTCGGCAGGCCATGTAAGAATTACAGACTCTGGACGGGTTCTGGGGTCTTGGAGAGAATCGAAGGTTTGAGAGACTCGTGGACAGAAGAAGGGTTCGGTTTCAAAGAGTGGGCCTAATCGTGAATGTCCCGAGGATAAGGCAGTGGAGCACGGCACTGAGGGTCCAGTGGATCCATGGTCACCCAGCCCCGGGAATGCCGACCTGCATCCTCCCTGGCGACTTGTCAGGGAACAGGGAGATAGTCAGGAACAACCTCCGTCACCCTTACCTTGGCAGACGGCACCACCGTAATCTTCTTGAAGTTGTAGTGCGCCATGCCGGCGGTGGAGCACACGAGGAAACCTGGAGACGCGGCGGACCGGACTTCCGCCGTCGGCGGTGGGCGGGACTTCCCTCATTCGGCGCGCTTTGGTGTTGCGTCACTTCCGGTAAGTCGCGGGCGCGGCCCATGCGTACGTTAAGGCGCGCTCATAGTCCGACAGCGTCCCCGCTCGGCCGGGAAGTCCGTCGCTTAAGAGACAAGGGTTCCGCATGAGCCGTGGGAGGGGTCGGCGGGACTTGAGAGGTGGGCGAGTTAAATCCTCGCCGGGTGAAAGAGGCATTCCAGACTGACCACCTTGGGGGTCTCCGCAAACATTGCCCTCACCCAAGCAAGCTTCTGGGCGAGTGCCTGTAGCGGGAAAGGCGGGGCGCGGGTCTCCTGCATCACATGGTGTCCTCTGAGCAGCACGTCCTGTCGCCTGGCCGTGTGGAAAGTTACACATTCAAGTAAATAATGTTGACACGGGCCCTCTGTGGGTGGGAAAGTCTGCAGCCTTCCGGGTGGCCGGAGCTGCCTCTCCTGACCTGGCAGCCTAGCGTTGATTTGCGGATGCGCGGCCTTCAGACCTGGCCTGGATCAGTAAAGAAAGAAACCCTGTACTGCTCATTCTGTGGGTCAGAGGCATTGACCCAGGTCCAGGACAGACGCACAGAGTCTGACCAGAGGCCCACGGTGGGTTGGAGCTGACCTTCCCTCTTTCGTTTTCCTTGTCATTTTAAGTAAACCACCCATTTCTTTGGATCCTTGAAATCTAACCTGGCCCAATCCATGTACTCTTACCTCATGGTTATCTTTAACTATATGACCCTTTCTCGGGTTTTGCCGTCTCCTTCAAAAACTCTCCTCCCTATTTCTGTGGCATCGTCATTCTGGTACATGCTGTCTTCTTTCCTGCTGTCTCTCTCTGTCTGGATACTCCTCACAGTTTTTTTCTCTTCCAAGTCTCTTTTCTGAATGGTGGTTTTACAGCCCCCATGCGGACTACTTGATGATACCGGTTTCCTTCAACCTGGTTTCTTTTTCAATGCCAGTCTGACATTTCAGTCAGAAGTGAAATTTCTACCCTACATGATTCTAGATATGTTAAAATGTGCATATCTGAAAATCAGGTAATTTCATCACTCTGTGCTGTTGGAAAGGACGGCCTCACTCTGGCTCCCACCAAAGCCCATAACAAGATTGAATACAGAGCCAGGAGCAAGGCTTGATCAGGACTGACTGACATAGTAAATGTGGCCTCTGGGGCAAAGGTGAGATCATAAAATAGTGGCCCCACTGATGTTAAATCCCAGGAATAGGAGGTGAGAAGGATAATCAGGATAAAGCAAAAGAGCTGCAAGTGGTCCCACACGATGGGTTAGCAGCCCTGGGGAGACTCAGCCCTCAGCACCCAACTCAAACAGGAGAAAGTGGGTAAGGATGAAGGGCTTGGACGGTCAACATAGTTTTCATTCTCTCAGGTAACTCCTATGGCATTAAACCTTACATAGAGCTAACTGTAAGTCAAGCGCTGTTCAAAGTAGTTTACCCCAAATTAACTCACTTAGCTCCTACAAAAACTTTATTAATAATGGTGGAGAAACAGAAGCATGGCAAGGCCAGAAGCCAGCATGTGGCTGCACAGCTCGTAGGCCGCAGAGTCCATCTTGAACCTGAGTTGCTTGGCTCCTGCAAAACCTGCTTTAACATGCTGCTTCTAGGTCATTGCTCACATCTTCCAACAAGTCCTGCTCTTCTTCATATAGTCCCAGCATTCCAAGGTTAAAGGTCAGTGTGAAACATGATGTTGCCAAGTTAAATAAGCATGCTTCTTTGATGTCCCAAGATCATTAGAATTTAATGACCGTCATCATGCACTACCCTGGAGTGTTCTGTCCATCATATTTGTAATGAACAAAGCTATTTCCTTCCCCGTTGCCCCTTTATAAAGGCCCTGTATTTTTCCTAAACTCAGTTTTACCAAACTCTCATAGAACCAGTTTCTTTTTGTTGTTGTTTGTTTAGTTTGTTGTTTTGTTGTTGTTGTTGTTATGGTTTTGTTTTTGTTGAAAGGAAGTCTTGCTCTGTAGCCCAGACTGGTTTGAGACACACTGTTTAACCCAGGCTTGCTTGGCACTTAACATGTAGCTTAGGATGGTCTTGAACTCACTACATAATAGTCAGACTTGCTTGAAATTTTTGGTGATTCTCCTGCCTCAGCCTCCTGAGTGATAGGTTTAGAGGTATGAGACACCATACTTGGCTAAGTTAATTTGTTCTTCTTTTGGAGTGCTGAAGATTGAACTAGGGAACCAATCTGCTACTGAGCTCCACCCCTAGTCCTCTCTTTTATTATTTAGATTTTTTTCTTCTGATGGAAAGCCATCCTTTCTTCAGCACTTAAGGTGAGGGAAGTAATAGAAAAATATCTTGCTTACTAATGACCTTAATATTTAGAGTTATTCACATTTTATTATTTTAAAAATTCCCAGCAATAGCTGGGCATGGTGGTGACCACCTTTAATCCCAGCACTCAAGAGGCAGAGGCAGGCAGATCTCTGAATTTGAGGCCACAGATCAAGTTTCAGGACAGCCAGGATACACAAAGAAACCCTTTCTTTTAAAAAAAAAAAAAGTCCTCAGCAACCCAGCAACCGTCTGATCTGATGGTAAGATTAGAGACTTGCTTCTTATCCAAGGTCGCAGCTGTAAGTGGCGGACAACACAGATCAGGCTGAGGCCTGCTGCGCTTTCAGCTATCTCATAAACACAGCCGTTTATGTACACAACATGCCTAAGGAGCAGAGGGTTTTGTATAATATGAGATGTGAATATATGTGATCACAATGCAGTTGAAGTTCACTTGTTTGTCCAGAAAAGGACATTCATTAAGAGAAACAAGGATTATCCTTGACAAAGAGAAAACAGACTGACACTGATGTCAGAAAACAAATGTTTTATAAACCAATCAGAAAAAGCTACATATCTTATCTTTTTACTCTATTTCCCCAAAAGTAAAAGTACATCTATTTGTTTGACTTGGGTTTTATTTTTTTGTGTTTTGAGACAGGTTTTCCATATAACTGTGACTGTCTTGGTACTCAGTATGTAGATCAGGCTGGTCTTGAACTCATGAAGATACACCTGCCTCTGCCTTATGAGTGAGGGCATCGAAGGCATAGAGTCAAAAGCTTTTAAGTTACAGCTTCACCTCCAGTTTGCAGACTGTGCGAGCCAGAACACACTACCACTTAATTCCTTTGTGCTTTAGTTCCCTTTTTTGCAATATGGAGGGAACAGCGAATACCTTCCCTCAGAGGATTATTTATGGCGCCTGAAACAATATAAGAACACAAAAGCAAAGCATGAACTGAGGGACAGTTAGTTACTATTAGTCATTAATGTTTAATTCTAAAATTACTTTGTCATAATGTATTAAATTCCAATTATCTTTTAGGAAGTCTTCCTTCCTGGAATTAAAGGCATGTGCCTTCGCTGCCTGGTGAGTGCAGTAACCCTTTACTCAGGCCTGCACAAGTGTCCAAAAAAATTCTACCCTCAGCTTATGCTAACACTGTACTTATCTGAATGTTGTGCCATAACAATTAAGTATGCATGGTTGGTTGTTTTACCTCCAATTAACTTTTCCCATGCGTTAAATTATCTGCTTTATGCCACAGATACTGCCAAGCTTTATCCTGAGTTATGTAGATTTGAGACTTGGGTCTTCTTACCCTTAGTATCTCAGAACAGCCTTTAACTCTTGCAGTAAAAAAAAAAAAAACCCTCATCAGTTCAGTTATTTTCATACAGATCTAGTTCAATAACATGTTGATAAAGAAACTGGAGTATGTGCTAACTTCTAGGGGAAAAAACTACACAGGGAAAGAGGAAAGCAAACACCTCTTGTTTATCTGTGAGTATGAAGTTGGAAAATCAGATCTGAAAACTAAAACCATTTACCAGCAGCTCTATGTGCTCTGAAACTGATTGTCTATAGATGATGCCTCTAAAGGCGCACACATCATGACTCATTGTGAGCCAGAGGTAGAATTGCAATGATGAAGCACCAAGCACCCTCACCACCTGCCTGTTGCTGAGAGCCACCATTCCTCCCACTCCTCTCATGGTTTGCCTGCCCCGGTGCAGTCCTAGGGGCAGATTGTGTCCCAGATGTTTCAGAGCATGTCTTGCCAGGAAACAAACTTTCCCCTTATCTCGGGTAAACACACCACTGGCCTCTTCTCCAGGAAAACCAAACTACTGAAAGCCTTTTTAAAAAGAACTGAGAGAGGCACCAGAAACAGAATTTAAATTGCTGATCCTCTAGCCCATTGCAAAGAGATCCAGTTACCAGAGTACAGAAGAGGGCAAGCTTTGGCTATAGTAAAAGGTCATTTGCAAGGGCACTCTGCCAAACTTCCGCCTGCAAAGAGTGTCATGATTAAAAAAGAAAAAAAATAGGGCCTCATTTTTTGAGACCTTTATTTGTAGACTGGTTCTCCTCTGTTTTCTAGCTGCAATTCTGATTGATGAAAAGTACATCTTGTAATGGATGCTGTGCCAGGGAAATGTGACCAAACTTCTTAGCTAAAAGGAAGCTTTGTGTGGGGATTAGCCATAGGCACCTATCCTTTCTGAGGTATTAGGAGTAACTTAAGGTGGGTAGGCTATTTACATGGCTCTCCTTAGAAACTGTGTTGTGACAACTTGTGAATCACATGCTGCTTTTTGATGTCTAGAAATTCTCCTTCTAAAAGCAATAGCCAACTCTTCATTCAAGGGCAGGAAAACTGTCTTTTGCCATCCCTCGAAGCAAGCAGCACTGCTCTGAGCATGTGTAATGACCGGGACTCCACTAGCTGAAAACTGGGACAAGTTCCTGGTATACTTGGGGAGCAAATATCTGGGGTCTTTGGCTTCTTTATTCATCAGGCTGTTTCAGTGAATCAAAGGCTGGGAACCCCTTTGTGCATAGGTGCATAGCCTTGAAATGTGTCTGAACACCAAACTCTGTCAACAGGGGAGAAAACCACACTGACCTTCCAGCCTAATGACAATGGGGCTTGCTGCAGGTCAGAAGCATGTCAATCTCGGGTCCCTTGAAGGAAGGAAAGATATGCAGGACCTCAGATCCAGGGACTGCAGCTTGAATCCTAGTGGTCAGACACCCCTCAAATGAGGCAGTGCTCAGAATACTAGTTTTCAGGCCAGAGATAATATATGAAGTAAAAATACAGGAGCCTGTAGAGCAGGCGGGACGAAACCTCTCTAACCTGCAGGTACGTACATCCCACTTCCTGCCCTGCAAGTGTTGACCCATGGCCTCTTAGCATAAATTGATACCTCAAGCGATCAACAAGGGCTGTGAGCTGAAGTCACACAATGTAGGTCGTTCCGTGTCAGAATATTTGCTTATGAAGAGAATTCACTGAGAATTTGAGTTGTTAAACTTTACTCATAATTTGCCTTTATTATAATAATGGAAAACACAACAGATAGAAGTTATACCCAAATGGAATTAGGCAATGGATTTCTTTGTTTGTTTTGAGATAGGGTTTCTCTGTGTAGCCCAGGCTGGCCTTGAACTCAGAGATTTGCCTGCCTCTGCCTCCTAAGTGCTGGGCTTAAGGCGTGTGCCACTACTGGCCAACTGGATTTTTTTTAAATTTTTTGAGACAAGGTCTCACTGTATACCCCTGATGAACTTGTTCTGTCGACCAGGGTGGCTTCTTGACTCACAAAGGTACTTTTCCTTCCACCTTCTAGGAATGAAATTAAAGGCAGGCATCACTATATATGGCTTGTTTTTTTTTTTTCCCTTAAACTAACACACTAGATTTGTTCAAGGTTTGTAGGGTTTTTAAATTTTAAATTACATTTATTTATTTATTTATTTATTTGGGGTGTTATGTATATGGAAGTCAGAAGACAGCTGGCTGGGGTCCACCATGCTGGCCCCTGGGCTCATACTAACGCTGTCAGGCTCCATGGCAAATGCCCTCACCCACTGACTACCTTACTCGCTCCCAGTTCTGTAAGTATTGTTGGGAGTGTAGCTACAGGACAGGTATCTCAGCTTTACACGGCTCTTGAGTCCAACAAGGAAGTCACAGTAATATCCCTGTTCGTGGATGGTATTGTTGGCTGATGTTAAAGCCACCACTACCCCAAAGTATCATCCAGACGTCTTTAGAATTACATAACTGTTTGAATGTGTGCTCTACTTTTGAAGCCAGGCTCTACCTTGTGTGATCCTGAACAAACATTTCAATATCAGTAAGCTTCTATTTCTTACATGTAAGTTAGGAACAATAATAAATACATAGGATAGGTTAGTGGGAAATTAAACTAACATGTGTAAAGTATTTGCAATATGTCTGGCATGTAGTAAGTACACTAAATTATGTATTGTTTTGTATCTGTTCTTATAGAGTGCTTAGTTACAGTAATATTTCCTAAATTTTTGCAGACTCTCAGCCACCTACCAACAGAGGCAGAAGGGACCAGGCTAAGAGAAACACATGTGCACTGATGTGTGAAAGATCTAAGAAAAAGTGAGCATTTGCCTTGGAGATGACTATACAAATCATTTTTTATTTTACTTAATCATGGCAGATTTTGTTTCTATAACTTCTACTAACAGGGTTGACAGTTCATCATATTCAGCTGGGCAATTCTACAGATGAGTGGGGATCTATGGCCCTTACAAATACTCTTTGAGTGAGCATCTCCCACAAGGAGAGAGCTGCTCACTGCTGCCAAAAACACACCTTGAATACAGGACACCTTGAGTCTGTGGAAGACAAGGAACAGTTCTGATCATTTTTATAAGCTCATTTTTTTTCTCTTCCTTAAAAGTTTTCAAAGTGAAGAACAATTTGGGTGATCAGAAATGAGTCTGTGTAGAGATATTTTACTTTTTCTAGACTAGTAGTTTTCAACATGTGGGTGGAGGCCCCTTTGGGGGTTGAACCACCCTTTCACCCTACGACCATTGGAAAACATAGTTATTTACATTACAATTCATAACAGTAGCAAGATTACGGTTATGAAGTAGCAACAAAATGATTTTATAGTTGGGGGTCACCACAACATGAGAAACTGTGTTAAAGGATCTCGTCGTGAAAGAGGCTTAGAGAAGCCGGAGAGATGGCTCAGTGGTTAAGAGCACTGTCTGCTCTTCCATAGGACCTGGGTTCAATCCCCAGCACTCACATATCAGCTCACAACTGTCTGTAACTCCAGTTGCAAGGAATCTAACACCTATATACCAGTGCACATAAAAAAACTAAATAAAAATTAATTTAAAAAAGGTTGAGAACCACTATTCTAGACTAAGCTGTACTAGGCTCAGGGTAAATGTATAAATTTAACAAACAGTGCTAGGGAAACTATGTGTAAAAGAATGAAATTAGATCCATTTTTCTCAGCATTTCATCATACAAAACCACATTTCATATGCATAAAAATCAATTCAAAATGGATCAAATATTTGAATGCAAGACCCGAAGCTTTGAAATTGCTAGAGTTAAACAGGAAATTCCTCAACACATAGGCAAAGGCAAAAGTAGTCCTGAACAAAATTCCAGAAGCATCAGAAATAACCCTAAGAATTGACAAATGATTTTACATAAAATAAAAAAAAAGCCTTTTCTCTGTTAAAAAAAAAAAAAACCAACCTGAGTGATAAGTCAGTCTGCTGAGTAGGAAACACTTCTTTTCCAATTACACATCAAGCAGACAATTAATGTCTAGGATATATAAGCAGCAGCAAAAAGTAAATACTGGAAAAGTGTCCTGCATGCTTAGCCATCAGAGAAATGCAAATGTAAACTGTTTTAGGATTCTGTGTCACCTCAGTCAGAATGAATATCATCGAAAAGCATGTAGGTGAGGCTGTGGAAAGAGGAGCCTATCACTGCTGGTGGGAATGTAGATCACGGTAGCCACTATAGAAGTCAATGTGGATGTTTCTCAAAAAACTAAAACTAAAACTACTATGTGACCCAGCTGTACCAACCACTCTCCAATGTGCCTCTGAAAGGCGTGTAACAGAGATGCTTGTTTCCGTGTTGATTGTTGTGCTGCTCATGGTAGGCAGGGAATGAAAACAGCCTAGCAGTGTACCACCTGATGAATGGCTAAAAAAGGAAACGTGTATCTACACAATGGGATTGTGTGTGCAGCCACAAGAAAAAGTGAGACTCTGACATTTGCAGAGAAATGACTGCAACTGGAAACCATTGTGTTGAACAGAGTGAGCCAGACTCATAAGGACAAATATCTCACATTCTATTTTACATATAGAACCTAGATTTAAATTTCTATATACATGTGTTTATATATAATATGTATGTATATGTATAATATGTATGTATATATAGATCATAAAAACAGACGGGATCATAAGAGGAGAGGAAGAGATTTCAAGGGAGGGAAAAATAGAAAAGGCAATGGAATGCATGTAATAAGAAAGCAGGGGGCTGGAGAGATGGCTCAGAGGTTAAGAGCACTGATTACTCTTCTAGAGGCCCTGAGTTCAATTCCCAGCAACCACATGGTGGCTTCACAACCGTCTGTGATGTGATCTGATGCCCTCTTCTGGCCTGCAGGTGTACATGCAGGCCGTGCACTGTATACATAATAAATAAATAACAAGAAAGAAAGAAAGAAAAAGGTGTGAATAGCTGGGTGAAAGAAGAGACTCAGTCAGAAGAGGACATCAAGTACAGAAAAGAACAATGAAAGAAGACAAGTAAGAACAAGGTATAAAGATGTGTATATCAAAATGTCATAATGAAACCCAGTACTTTGATGATGGTGGTGGTGGTGGTGGTGATGGTGATGATGATGATGATGATGATGATGATGATGATAAAGAAATTAGTCTGGAGGCTGAAGAGGTAGTCTAGCCTCTAAGAACATGTATTTTTCTTGCACAGAACTCAGGTTCAGTTCCTAGCACCCACATGGCAGCTTAGAAGTATCTGTAGCTCCAGTTCCAGGGTATACTCCAGGGTACACTCCAGGGTATACTCCAGGGTACACTCCAGGGTACACTCTAGGGTACACTTTAGGGTACACTCCAGGGTGCACTCCAGGGTACACTCCAGGGCACACTCCAGGGCACACTCCAGGGTATACTCCAGGGCACACTCCAGGGCACACTCCAGGATACACTCCAGGGCACACTCCAGGGTACACTCCCCCTCCTATCTAACTGCTCCTTTCAATTAGTTGTATGCATTTCTGCTCTAATTGCAAATGGCTCAGGGAGGGCTAGAGAGTATAGGTGGGGGAGGGCCAGGACTCGGGAGGGGGATCAATTCATGTGCCGATGGGAAGGCCATCGTTTCTGCTGGGTAAAAACTTTGCAGAGGGTCCTTTTGGGAGGGCACACACATACATTCCTGCAAGTAATGCTTCACTCATGGATTCTCCAGAGTGAACTTTGCTGGAATCATACATTGGGAGTTCAGGAAAGAGGATATACCTCCCCCAAGAAAAAGTTTTGGTGACCTAAGACTAAATGCTGTGTACACTATAATCCAAGTGAGAGGGGTGTTCTTTGTGTTTGTCTTCCTTAGACAAAATAAGCGTGAGCTCTTAAAGTATTGCGAGATAGTTAAAGAAGTTAAAATACTGCATTATGGCCGGGCATGATGGCGCACGCCTTTAATCACAGCACTTGGGAGGCAGAGGCAGGTGGATCACTGTGAGTTTGAGGCCAGCCTGATCTACAAAGGGAGTCTAGGACAGCCAAAGCTACACAGGGAAACCTTGTCTTGAAGAAAACAAAAAACAAAAAAAAAAAATACTGTATTATGAATTAAATAATATACTCTGATCTGCTGGTTGTATAAGTTTTGACAAAAGGAAAAGCAAGATACAGTAATATTATCATGGGTTCTGTCACAATAGGCTAGAGAAAGTGGAACGAGAGTGCCAGGTCCTCCCTGAAGGGCGAGCACAGCCATGATGATAGAGCTACACACTGTATCTGAGAATACTGTAGCATCACAGTACTTTATTTTAGATTGATAAAAATATAGATGGATGCTGAAGTATATCTGCATATATTCACATCTATATGTGTATATATTACATATATGAATATTTGTTCATCTAGCTACTGGTCGGTTCATAGAAGAGATACAAAGGAAAGATTGAGTGACTGGAGAGATGGCTTGGTAGTTACGAGCTATAAGGTTGCTCTCCCAGAGGAACAGGGTTAGTTACAAGTACCCACATAGCAGATTACGGCCATCTCTAATTCCAGTTGCAGGGGACTTAATGCCGTCGTCTCTGGCCTCTGATAGTACGAGGCATGCATGTGGTGCACATACATGCATGCAATCAAAACATTTATATGCATAAGATAAAAATAAATAAATCTTGTTAAAAAGAGATACAGATAGAGTTGAAGTGATATTTATTTATTTATTTTGGTTTTTCAAGACAGGGTTTCTCTGCGTAGCCTTAGCTGACCTGGGCTCACTTTGTAGAACTAGCTGGCCTCAAACTCACAGAGATCCACCTGCCTCTGCCTCCCAGAGTGCTGGGATTACAGGTGTGCCCCACCTCGCTCAGCTTTTCCCCTTGTTTTACATTTCCAAGAAACTGTCTCTTATTATGTAAATACCAAATATTAGGTTTTACTCTGCTGGGTCCATTAGTTAAATATCATAACTGAGCTGGAGATGTAGCTCACTTGGCTGAGTGCCTGCCTGACATGCCTGACCCTGGCTGTGGTGGAACACGCTTGTAGTACAAGCACTTCGGGGTGTCTTACTTTGTGGTTCTGGGCTCTGTCTCTTTCTGGGGGCTCCAGGCACCATTGCACACTGGGCTGGGAAGGATGAAGCAGAGCCGGAGCGGGTGGGGTCAGCAAGATCCCGGTTAGCCTGGCAGTACCACAGAGACAAAGCCGTCTCCGAGGATTTCAGTGTTAAAGCTCTCCTGGTCGATAGTCAGTGAAACAGCTTGTACATGCTTTATTTGGAGTGAACCTTGGGGAGTGGGAGGGGGTTTTCAGGGTGGATGCGGGCCACTGGCTGGGGCCGAGATGCTTTATTTTCATGGAGCAGAGTTCCAGGTAGTAGGCTACAAGCAAGATTGTTCGCACCAGGCGGTGCAGGCACAGAACAGGGAGGGAGCGAGCCTTACTCCTGCCAGTCTCAGGGTTGAGATTTTTGGGGTTTGGACATGGTCTAGACCTCACTCTAGCTCCATGGCTGTTTCCCACGTGACATAGTCTACGTGCTACACATTAGTCAGGGTTTCTATTGCTGTGAAGAGACACCATGGGCACTGCAGCTCCTATAAAGGAGAATATTTAATGGGTGCTGGCTTACACTTTCAGAGGTTTAGCCCGTTATCGTCATGATGGGAACATGGCAGCACGCAGTCAGACATGGTGCTGGAGAGGTAACAGAGTAGTTCTTAGTCTGGATCCACAGGGACCAGGAGAGAACTGGCTTGCGCTTCAGAGCCCTGAAAGCTCCTCCTCTATCGTGCACCTCCTCTAACAAAGCCACACATAGTCCAAGGCCATGCTTCCTAATACCGCCCCTCCCCATGAGCCTACCGGGCCATTTGCTTTCAAGCCACCAGAAGGAGTTTAAGACTACATAGCAAATTTGAGTCCAGCCTGGGATACATGTTAAGTAATATTGACCTATCAGTAGCTAGACGGATAGACAAATATTCATGTGTGTATGTCTATATATGTATATATGTGTGTTGCCAAGGGCACGCACACACACACACACACACACACACACACACACACAACTTTGGCAGCATAGCAGTAGCTAGAAGGATCAACAAATATCCAAAAACAAAATTTCATAAGACATTCATTCCTCCCTACACAATACATGGCTGCAGTCGGTTGCTTTCATGTGTCTCAGCTCTGTTCTTGAGGAATCTCGTTTCAGAGCTGGGTGTGGTGGTCTACTCCTGTCATCCTTGTACTTGGGAGACTAAGGAGGGAGATTCTTGAGTTCAAGCCTAACCTGAGATATATACTGAGACGCACATCTCAAAAACCTTCCCACTTCACACATTTGAGAGCAGCTCCTGAAAATAAATGATGGGCCTGATTCTCCTAACTGCAGGCCACATCTTCCGAGTCTGTTTATTTTCTGTCTTGTGCTTCATTCAGACTATCTCACCCTCAGTCAAGACCCCTCAATACTGTCCCTTTATTATTGTATCTAAAAAAGCAATACTTATTTCATTTCTTCAAATCTAAAGTTTTATATGTGAAAGCATACCCACAGAAGTCTGTGCCTCGGTGCCCGGGACAAAGTGTGTGAAGTTCTAGTATACCTCTTGAGCATTCACTAGAAGAGTCAGATATTTGCATAGCAGCCGCAACAGTAGTAGCCTAGCTAATAAATATTAAATCCCAATTGTGCTATGAGCATTGTTCTGAGCACTTGGAAGATATGAATAAATAAGATAGAATTATTCTTGCCTTCAGAGCATACGAGCTAATGGGGTACAATTGGTGGGTGTTAATATTCAGCTGAGTCAGGAGAATCGATTTGAGCGTCTTTCTAACTAGCAAATGCATTGCAATCTACAACATTTCCCCAGGGGCTTGTTATATACCCCAAGTTGAATGAAAATATATATACCTTCATATAGATATATATGTCTGTATATATACATACACACGCACACACACGCACACACACGCACACGCATGCACCCCCACGCACATGTGCACACACACGCGTGCACACACATCCTGCCTAGGCTGGCCTTGAACATGCCCTCTGCTTCAGCTTCTCAAAAGTGGGATACTCAGCATAAACCAACACTTCCCACTGGGTAATTCATTCCTAATGAATTTTTTTTCTCCCATGTACTGGAAATCTCCACAAAGAATTTGTATGAATTTTAAGTTTAAACATTAACTGGTCTCCATAAATGGCTTTCATCTAGCACATCGACATTTCTATGTACTGTGCATATGAGCTGTGACTGAAACTACTAGGCAAAGAAAGAAACTGGCACCAGGTGTGAGGAGGACACACCCCCACATTCCTAGACAAAGAACAACTCTAGATCCTGGCTCCTGGCCTTGCCCCTCCCCCCACTGCTATGTTCCCAGCTGTTGTGACATATCAAACCTGTTCCCAAACCCTTTAATGACAGGGTAGGAGAGTCAAGTATTTGCATGACAACAGCAACAATAATAGCTAACATTTGTTGAGAGAATGTTGCATGCATAGTTGGGTTCCAAAGCATTTTATGTGCATTAATTTTCACAAGTGTCACACTAGTCCTTAAGGTAAATATCAATATGATATTTCATAATAAGTGTTGGTACTTGTGTAAACACTAACAGTTTACAGTCATGGCTGTGTGTGTTCTAACTAGAGACCCCAGTGGTCTGAGGCCAGAAGACTATGGGTAATAGAGGTTATTTCTATTTAATATTGTATGTGCGAAGTGCTTTGCTTCACATAAATTATTTCTAATTCTCACAGCAACTCTTCAAGAGATATTTTGTTATTCTCAATTTATAGATAAGTAGCGGAGGCTCAGGAAAATGAACTTACCTATCTAAAAATCACACAGCTAGTAAGGAGCAGAGGTGACAGAGACTCAGCGTTGATGAGGAAAACCTAGACATGCACGTTCCCACAGTGATGCTCCCCAGTGCTAGACACTGCAGGTGTCTTACACACACACACACACACACACACACACACACACACACACACAGAGAGAGAGAGAGAGAGAGAGAGAGAGAGAGAGAGAGAGAGAGAGAGAGCGAGCACAAGAGCAAAAGAATGTCACAGTCCTTGCACCTCTTTTTCTGGAGCAGAGAATTGATAGGAAAGTATACTGTGTGGTGACTTTGCAGTCCTACTTCCTAGCAGCTGCAAGGTAAGGTCTGTCTAATCCATCCCTCCCTCCCTCCCTCCCTCCCTCCCTCCCTCCCTCCCTCCCTCCCTCCCTCCGCCCCATTGGCATCTCTCTTCCTCTGTCTCTGTCACTGTTTCTCTCTGTCCCTCTGTCTCTGTCTCTGTCTCTGGGGTACCCCTCCCCCTTTCATTCTCTCCCCATGCTCATTTAATGAACCTCATATAATCTAATATCTGGCACTTGGTATCTTCTTATCATTTGCTTATAATTAAACATAAAACTCTCTCTTACTCTTCAGGTCCCAGTGTGCTTGTCTCTGGCCATGAGTGTCACAGCTCTTCTATATGCAGGCACCATGCGGCATGCTTGCCCTTCAGGACCTCTGTCGTGCTGTGATGGTGGGTGCTTCTCCTAATGCTGCTCCTTTCTTGAACTGAATATCGCTCTTCCTACTTCAGGACTGACTGTCCTAACCAAGCCCCTCCGCAGGGTAGTCTTGCCTTGGCTCCTTCCCATAAACCTGCGCCGGAAGTCATTATCCCCAAGAAGGTTTACTTCAGCCAGGTGCGGTGGCGCACGCCTTTAGTCCCAACACTTGGGAGGCAAAAGCAGGCAGATTGCTGTGAGTTCAAGGCCAGCCTGCTTTATTTCAGGATTTCATAGACTGGATGTACAGTCAACAGAGGGAACAGTAATGTACCATACACTTCTAGTTGGCGTTTGATTGCATTGCAGGGGCTGCTGCACCTCAAGTGTGAGCGCCTGACTGGTCATGAAGAGTTGTGCTGAGTCACCTCTCATGGACCTTGACCAGGCGGCTCCTCTGCTGCTTTGTTTGGTGAAAGATTGTCAGTGTTTGCTGTTGCAAACCAGCTCCTGCAGACCTTTACAGAAAAGGTGTTCTGTTTGACCAGTGGGGTGGAACCACTTTCATTTCCCATAATCTCTGAAATGTCTCTCTGTCTCTGTCTCTCTGTCTGTCTCTGTCTCTCTCTGAAATATGAGGGATTAGATATTTGAAATGTTGGAAATTTGTTTGATATTTGTGTCACGTTCATCTTATCTTTTAGAATTTTGGAAGTTATGATAGCACCAGTGGCTACCAGGATGCTAGCTTCATCGCAAAGACTGTTTGGAACATTCACCTCTGCTCAAGTTGTACTACACCTTCAGTGATAGATCAGATTTAGGTGGGGTGGGGTGGGGTGGAATTATTTCATTTCATCCCAGCATGAATAAGAGAACACAAATCTAGGTTTTGTTTTTAACGTATGAGTGCTTTCCTGGCACGTATGTCTGCAAACCATGTTTATTCAGTGCTCACAAAGACCAGAAGAGAGCATCAGATCCCCTGGGACTGGAGTTACAGGCAGTTGTGAGCTACCGTGTAGGGGTCCTCTGACAGACCAGCACTGCTCCTAATCACTGAGCCATCTCTCCAGCCCTTGTTCTATTTCTTGCGCCTCTGTGTGTACGTATGCATATTTGAATGCATGTAGACACATGTATGTGCTCTGTGGATGCATGTGGAGGTCCCAGGTTGTTGTCAAGAGTCCTCCTCAGTCTCCTTCTGCCTTATTTGCTGAGGCAGAGTCTATCAGATGAAGCCAGCGCTCACCTGTAGAGCTCATTTAGGTAGCCAGCTTGTCCTGGGGATCCTTGTCTCTGCTTCTGAGCACTGGAATCACAGTCAGGCATCCACACCTCCCTAGGTCTGCATGGCAGAAGCATGGGAATCTCCCAGTTTGCGGCCGGCCTGGTCTACAGAGCAAGTTCCAGGGCAGCCAGTGCTGCATGGCTACCCAGAGAAATCCTGTCTCAAAAAGAAACAAATAAACAACAACAAATGTTAAAAGTACAAAGAAAGAAAAGGAAAAAAAAACCCTCCAAAAACAGAAACAAGGAACAGTGGCCAGCAGCTGAGGACTGACGCCTCTGTTGTCCTCTGACCTCTCCATCCATAGACAGAATTGTACACACACAGGGGGCTGGGGAGGGAGAACTGGCGATGGGGCCGGATGAACCAACTGCCTACAGCAGTCCAACCGGGAAGGTGTGTTGTTGTTTTAAACAGTACTCAGCCTCACACAACCCGGCAAATGTTCTACCACCCAGCTACATCCCCAGACTTCCCTCTGAACTTCAATTTTCTCATATTTAAATCGCCTTCCTCACTTTACCCTTGTGTTGCTGTGGCTGATATCACACTAATAAATAAACTGTAAAGCACCCACACAGTTCCTTGGTGCACAAAAATTCTTGCATAAGCACCAAACCACAGCATCACAGCTCAGTTCTGCTCTCTTATTTTCCTCCCTCCTATTATCATCATCTGTTCTCTTCCCAAACCAGGAGCCTTTTCTTGGTGCTTACTGTACTGTGAAGAAGAACCTCTGTGCAGTTGTGCAGCAGAAGACGCTGTCTGAGGGAAGAGTACCAAATGGCTTGTACGAAGTCCTTAGAAACTGACTAGTTACTGGGACTGGCTGGTGGCCGCTGCTCCCTGATTGACCATGTGGTAGGGCAGACTGCAGTATTCCTGGGCTGGGGGCGGGGCAGCTTTTCATTGTCACCAACGTAAAACAAGAGGAAAGAGCTTTTGTTACCAATGCCCTGTGCTCTCCTAGTGATAAATGCAACTAGTTTGTGGAGGGAGAGAGGAGCCACGCCATGACAGTACTTCCTGGGAAGATCAAGTCTACCAGTTAGTAGCCATTCTTTCTGTGTAGATCTACCTTTCCCCAACATTTGTAAATGCTTGGTATTCTGCTAGATTAGGCAAGCTAGATTCCAAGCTGGGGTATTTCTGGCAACACCAAAATAATTGTCACCATGCAAATGTACCCCACACATTTGCAGTTTTCAGATCTAATTTGAAAGCATCAGAGAAGGTGAGAAGACCCTTCTTCAGATCCAGAAATGAATGCACAGATGTGTCTTACGCCAGCCAGATGCCCAACTGGTCATCAATACTTCCAAGCCCTTTGTTGTTGGGAGCATGGTGGTCCTTGTGCCCACAGGTGGTCAGGGACACCGGGAAAGTTAAGCATGAGGATAGTCCTCTCAAAGGAACGGACGTATAGCCTGTCCATCCAGAAGACTAGAATTGGGGTTGGTTAACAGCCTCGTGGTCTGTGTTATCTGTTGGGCCAAGCCATATCAAGCTCCTACAGCTAGGACCAGAGGTGGCTAGTAATGTAAATGCTCTTTGTATTGCCTGTATATCCAGGGGCCTCCCCAACCTTCCGCAGCCAAGACCAAAGGTGGCTAATAGCCCAAATGACCTCTGTGTGACCTAGACATGCCAGAGCCTTCCCTAGACCCTTAAATTAATACAGGTTGCCAATGTCCAGGACATATCTTCTTGGAAGAAATGACATGTACCCTGAGTTGAATTTTGATATAATTATGGTTTCTTGTACACCAGGGATTATATTACACCAGGAAATGTTTTTTCTCCAAATTATATTGGGTTTAAATATGCTGGCAATAAACCACCTGCCATCAGACTTCCAGAATTTTTGTCTAGGTTGCCAAAGTCAGTTTGAACCGAGTTTTCATTCTTACCTGTTTGTGACTCATTGCCCTGTCTGCGTACATCTGCAGGGACCCTCATCACGTACTGTGCGGTGTCTTACATGTTTGTCAGGGCCTCCACTGGTCACCTAGAACTCCAGCTGACAGACCTCCTGAGCATCACTGGGCTGCTGCAGAACAGCCAGTCTATGAGATGGTAGTGTGCTACCTTTAGCACATTAGCATTTACTCTACACCTGGGAAGCCCAATTATTAAAGTACCCATCACCTGAGACACTTGCATATGTCTGACAAGTGCCAGGAATTTCTTTGGTTTTATTCACTTGTCGATGCTGAGAAATCCAGACTCTGAGATCAGCTTTGTCAGAGCAGTAGGACACTAGCATTTGAGGAGACTCTCACTGCTTTCTGCTCTGTCCCTGCAGCCTAGTACTTTACACATCAGGGTGCCTTTTGTCCCTGCCACTCACAGGACCTAGAATGTTCTGCTCCCTGGCCTTCATCTTCCTTTCAGTGGGGCTTCCTCGAAGAAGCACAGATAACACTTCTGATGGTGGTACAGCAGGTTACTAAAGGGGAGAAGGACCTTGCTGGTTTCTAATCAGAGCGACTCCGGTCAGTGGCAAGGGACTCTGCTGCTGCAGGCTTGAATGCCTTTCTGTGTGGCGAAGTGGGCAGGACCTAGGGAAACCTGAAACTCCCTCTTCTGACAGTGTCCCTGACCTTTTCTGTAGATCTACCAGCCAAGCCAGTCAGGAAATAGTTTCTGAGAATCCAGAGGGTTCCTAGCCCAGCTAAGTCAACTGGGTGTTTAGTAAATTGCCAACATGTGCTCATACTAACACTTCTACACTAACATATCCCCTGTAAGGTCATATTTGAGCCCCAGAGTAAAGACCGTCCACCCAAAACTCTGCACCTTCCCACCTCTGTATCCTACATACTAAAACCAAGATATATGGTATATTTGCTGATACCTAAATATCTGATATGTTAATAACTGTGGAAAAAATATTATGTACTTATAGATTTTCACATTTATTCTCTCATATATATATATATGTTGTATACATGTGTGTATACATTCAACATAAAAATTATCTATAGGATGTTTTATTCTCTCTCCAATATTGTTCCCGTGTGAGGAACATACACACACATATATGTATGTATATGTTTACCAGATCCTGAGATTCTGAATGAGGCCTGAGTTTCAGTTCTATGGCACAATGCTGTTCAAGACACATTATTTCTGACCAGGATGAACCTTTCCCTAATCTGGTTCCCACTCACTCCCCACCCAGAATTCATTCATAACAAATACGGTTGCCTCCTTCACATCCCCAATAAGTTAAAGTCTTATAACACAGCCATGACATGGCCTCTATTACTCTTTCTCTCACCTTCCGCTGGGTGGACCCTGTCCTGTACAGAGTTAATACCTGCTCTTCCCACATCCTGCTGAGAATTTGCAAAGGAAGTTCCCCAGCTATCAGTAAGAAGCCACTCATCTTCAACACTTTTGATGTCTTTACCCTGCTCTTCTAGCGCCAGGTTTTATATACTTTAAATTTAATCATGTGTGTATGTGTGTGTGTCTGTGTGTTTGTGTGTGTCTTTGTGTTTGTCGGTGTGTCTGTGTGTGTGTGTCTGTGTATTTGTGTGTGTGTGTGTCTGTATATGTGTGTGTCTGTGTGTGTGTGTCTGTGTGTGTGTGTGTCTGTGTGTGCATGTCTGTGTGTGTCTGTCTGTGTATTTGTGTGTGTGTGTCTGTATATATGTGTGTCTTTGTGTCTCTGTGTGTGTGTCTCTGTGTGTATGTGTCTATATATGTGTGTGTCTCTGTGTGTGTGTGTGTCTGTGTGTCTGTGTGTGTGTCGGCATGTATATGCCATGACACCTAAGTGGAATTCAGAAGACAACTCGAGGGAGTTGATTTTCGCCTGCCACTTGATGAGCCACCTGGCTTAGCAGCAAGCACCTTACTGTTTGAGCTCTCTCCGGCCCCTGGTCCATGTGTTTGAAGATGCTCAGAAGCATCTATGCTGTACACACTACATGTCAGTAGATCTGTCTTCTTCCTTTCACTCTTGAAAGTTCTGAGTAATAGAAAAAGTAATTGTTAAAATGAAAGTGACCCTACATGAGTTAAATATTGATATGTGATGTTTCAGACTTCTATGAAACCAGTCCATCTGAGCACTAATAGTGTATGTGTAGGCACACACATGCACGTGCACACACATGTGAAGACACATACAGAGAGACATGCACATAAGTAAGTATGCAGATTTGTTAGTCATTCAGTTATTTTCCTTGCACAGCCACTCATGGTATTGCACAGACCCATCTAGATCTACAAAAGGTTAAGGGAGTTTCCATAAAGTTCTTGGTGTGCCACTGTTCACTCTCTGTTAGACCAAAGGATGGTGGCAACACCATTGAAATATTGAGAAACGTGAGGGTGTTTTAAGGACACATGAGGCTGTTTTCCGTGCACATTTCTTGAATTGCAAGAAGAAATGGTTATCATAAATACTGCCTTTGTGGGTAAAGGCTGCAAGCCTGGTGCCCTAAGGTTGATACCTGAGACTAACATGGAGAAAGAAGAGAGCCAACTGCTGCAAGTCTTCCTCTGACGTCCATGCATATGCTATGGTGTGCCTGGGCATGCATGCAACTGCTCCTTGACACTTATCACACCTGTGCCTATCAGGACCCAGGGTGCTGCTTGAAGTGATGAATGCTCTCTTCTTAGTCCCTGACTCACATTCCATAGCACAGGTCCTCTAGGTGGCTGAGAGTGTATGGTGTGTATGCCATTTGTTTTTGAAATCTACTTTGCTGATACTTCCTGTTAGTGTGTAGATGTCCCTGGGGAACAGAGAAGGGTGCAGGCCAAGTGTCCTCCCTGCACTGCTTGCTACAGTGAACCTCACAGTCTTTCAAGGCCAGCCTGGATATCTGGCCGTCATCCTGAGAGGGCTGCATCTGTAAGTTGCACTAAAGGCAGGTAGGTTACACTAGTGGCTTCCATGACCTGGGTTGCTGAGGCTCTGCTTGTCTTAAATGTCCTGTAGCATGACACTGAGTATTGTGCCTATGATGGGATATGGAAGGGTTCTTATGTATGTGGTAGAACGCAGGCAGCGTCTCCAAGGAAAACTAGTTCTGGGGTCCTGGTTATACAGGGCAGGGGCTGGGGCTGCACTGACCATGGGGTCAGTGACAAGAGCTATGGCTCATGTTTTTTCTCAGTGCCTGAGTCAGTTTGTCATCTTAGAGGCAGGAATGCATGTCACCACATGGAGCCCTAACACCTAGTCAAGGAACTCTCTGTTGCCTCTGATGCAGACTTCTCAGTCCCCCTAGCTGTCGGGGACTGGGAAGTGGATGAGGATTAGAGCCAGGAATTACATCTCATGAGGGTTGAGAGGAACAAAGTAGAAGTGCTTCCTCTAAAGAAATTTGCCCTTCACAAGCTCAAATGCCCATTGCCTTGTGAGAAAATAACAATTAAAGAGAAAAGTTTATATAAAGTTAGGCACTTAACATTTAACTTGTCAAACTCATTTCCATATTACTTGCCCAGAAGTTCTAAAGAAGTTAGGGTCAATTGTGAAAATAAAATATTTTTAAACAGTGCCATTGGGCCTACATCACCTTAAATTGTCAGTATTCCCTTCTTTCTAGTCAGCTGATAGTTATCAAAAAGACAACAGAAAGCAATGTTTTGGCAATCATGAACAAACAGGTCTTACGATCACCTTTTGGAACATCATTATCCAAAATTATTCTTCTCTGTAAATGCTTGTTTCCTCCTTTATTTTGTGCCCTGGTGTCAGATATCAACTTGTAATCCAAAGTCAACACACTGGTCATTGAACAGCACTAACACTCTGTCCATGGAAAATGTCAAACTCATGCCTACGATCAGCAACAATGAATCCAGTGAGTTATAAGAAACAGAGGTTTCATTGAACCCACAGGCAGTGCTCAAGAAGAGAAGGACTATAGGATGCTGGCACCCTCCCCACCAAATCCCAGCAAAACAAGGAAGACAAAATAATGCCAAAATGAAGGCTTTCTCTGCATGTGTCAGAATGTCCATGGTTCTGCTCAAGCACTAACCATACCTCTGCAGACATCAGAGGACTTGTGTGTCAGTTACATTGGAGTGGTCGTGACCAAGGAACCCGAGAGAACAGCTTCAGGAGAAAAGACTTAGTTTCACACGTGGTAACAGATTTCAGGCTGTAGTCCTTGGTGCCACTGACTTCTAGGCCTGTGACAAGGCAGAATGCCATGGTAGTGGGGAAAGTGGAAGAGGCTGATCACCTCATGGCAGACAGGAAGCAGATAGTGAGGAAGTGGGACTGGAGCCCAGATCTAACCTTCAAAGGCACATGTCAGTGGCCAGTTCATCCAGCTGGAGCCCGCCTTCTGAAGTTTCCAACACCTCCCAAACAGAAACAAGTGGTCAACACATACGCCCAAGGAGGACAGTTTACACACAAGTAACTCATGTGGGAATCATCTGTGGAGGGTGACCTTGGGGCCCTCTTCCCTGATAGTGGTTTCTAGCCTTGATTACAGAAGAAGGGAACCCTTAATCAGGTGTCACCCGTACTTGCTAAACACACCTAGGTCTGGCCTTCGCCTTCTGTACATCTCAGACTCTTTTCTCAGTCTACACTAAGTACTTTTTTTCTTTCCTTTTTCTTTTTGATTTTTTTCAAGTCAGGTTTTCTGTGTAACAGCCCTGGCTGTCCTAGAGCTCTCTATGTACACCAGGCTGTCCTAGAATTCTCTATGTAGACCAGGTTGGCCTAGAACTCACTGAGATCTTCCTGCCTCTGCCTCTCAAGTGCTGGGATTAAAGGCATGCATCACCATGCCCAGCTGATTTATTTTATTTTTAATTATGTGTATATATGTGTGATTGTGTGAATATATACATGTCAGACCACAGGATACAAAGAGGGCATCAGATGCCCTAAAGCTGGAATTTTAGGCAGTTATGAGCTACCCAGTGTGGTTGCTGGGAATCAAACTCTGGTCCTTGGCAAAAGCATTATGTACTCTACCTACTGAACTATCTCTCCAGTCACCTACTCTTTTTGGTTGTTTGGTTGGTTTTGATTTTGGTTTGCTTTCAAGACAGGGTTTCTCTGTGTAGCCTTAGCTGTCCTAGACTCACTTTGTAGACCAGGCTGTCCTCGAACTCAAAAATCTACCTGCCTCTTCCTTCCTGAGTGCTGGAAATATAGATGTATACCACTGCACTTGGCCCAGTCACCTACTCTTAAAATGACAGAAATTTGGGGTATTCATCAAGACTCCTGGTGACTTCAGCCCTATGTTACCTTTGTTCATACAGCACTCTAAGGAATCACAGGGTTAATAACAAGGGTGAGTTCAGTCTCAGGAGACAGATTCAGTTGCTCTCTTCAAAGTGTGACTTGCATATAACCATTAACTAAGTGGTAATCCAGTGTCACCTGAACATTGACTCCTGTTTCAACAGGCTAATCATGGCACAAATACTTCACAGTCTTTTACTTTCAAATGGTCAAAAATACCAACTCCTGGCACATCCGACACTGTTGTTTCATGCATGGACCACTTGGCTTGCTCTTCACTGCAGAAGTCTGTAAGGCAGGGAGGAGGGTGGCCATGACGACGGTTGCTGCACTATTGCTGCTGTTATCTGCCCATGAGGAAACAAGCACTGTTTCTATGTAGTTTGATTCTGCTCCCCTACCAAAGCAAGGAGCTAAGATACTACTCCCAGAAGTCTCCAGCTTTCAGCATTTCTCTCTAGGGCATTAAAAGACTTGGTTGTGGAGTTGAACATAGCAGTGATTTTTATTCTTTATTTTTTCTGTTTATTTCTTCCTGTATCTATTTTTTATTTATTTAATTTATTCAGATAACATCTCAATTGTTATCCCATCCCGTGTATCCTCCTGTTCCTCCCTCCCTCCTGCTTTCCCCCACTCCCCTCCCCTATGACTGTGACTGAGGGTCACTTCCTCCCCCTGTATATGCTCATAGGGTATCAAGTCTCATATTGGTAGCCTGCTATCCTTCCTCTGAGTGCCACCAGGTCTTCCCATCAAGGGGACATGGTCAAATATGGGGTATAGCAGTGATTTTTAAATGTGGTTCATGGTTGCTTGTCCTGTAGCACTTGCATCAACTAATAAATTCATTTGTTAAATAAAAATTCTGGGCCTGGTGAGATAGCTCAGAAGTTAAGAGTGCCTACCCCAAGCACCCATGTAAAAAGCTTGATTTGAACTGTATGTGGTGGCCCATGCCTTTGATCACAGCTCTCAGGAGGCAGACACCACCAGATCTCTGTGAGTTCTTGGCCAGCTGGGTCTACAGAGCGAGTTCCAGGATGGCCAGGACTACACACACAGAAACCCTGTCTCAAACAAAACAAAACAAAACAAAACAAAACAAAACAAAGGTGGGTGTGGTCCCACACGCACCTGTAACCCAAGCACTGAGGAGGCAGAGGCAGGAGGTCGCTGGGGTTCACCAGCTGTCAGCCCTAATGAAACTCCTGAGCTCCCGGTTCCGTGACAGAACTACCTCAGAGGAGCAAGGTGAAGCGTGATGAGGAGGTCACTTGACACCCTCCTCCAACCTCTTCACCCACGTCTCTGTACCTGTGTTCATCCCACACACAAACACGTGCACACTTACTTCTATTTTGTTCCCACATTTACTGCTTCACTTGAACAGTGAGAAGAACAAAGAATAAATCCTTGCTTCATGGTTTAGTGTTTCTTTTTTTTTCCTTTTCCTTTTTTTGGTTTTTTGAGACAGTTTCTCTGGGTAGCCTTGGCTGTCCTAGACTCACTTTGTAGACCAGGTTGGCCTCGAACTCACAGCGATCCGCCTGCCTCTGCCTCCTGAGTGCTGGGATTAAAGGCCTGCACCACTTCGCCTGGCTCGGTTTAGTGTTTCTAACTTTAGTCATTCCCCAGCCGTGCTTGGCAGATTGGGCGATCTATTAGCTGTGCGCAGCGATAGCCTACTCTTTGGTCTCAAGGACTTCCTGTCTTTCTAATTCCATGCTCACTTCTAGGGCCACTTTATTAAAGGTCCGCACTGCTCCTGCTTATCCATGGCACGGAAGATTCTGTTTTCCTCATTAGGTGCCATATACCGTATGAAGCTACTCAAGCTGTTGTAACAAAATGACCATGAACCGGGCCACACAATAATAGTTTTCTCAAAACTCTGAGTCTGGAAATAAAAGGTCAAAGAGTAGGTGTCCTTGGTTACTTGGGATGCTCCTGGCTCCTTCCTGTTTCCACAAGGCTCTCCTCTGTGTGTGTGAGCATCTGAATCGCTGTTAGTACCCTTCGTTCCTTTCCTTAAAGGATAAAGCATATCTATAGCCATATAACTCTTTTGCACTATTCTGTAAAACCCTCAAAGTCTTCACAGTTAACGATGGATGATCTTGTTCATCGACCTGATACAGCTGGGAAGGAGGAAGCTCAGCTGAGGGGTTGCCTCCATCAGATAGACCTCTTGGCGTGTTTATGGGGTCATCATCATCATCATCATCATTATTATTATTTTATCATTATTAATTCATGTAGGAGGGTCCCGCCCACTGTGGGTGGTGCTGCCTCTAGGTGGGTGGCCTTGGGCTGTACTCCAGAAGGAGCAAGCCTGTAAGCAGTGTTCCTCCATGGTTTCTGCTTCCGGCTCCTGCGTTGAGTCCCTGCCTTGGCATCCCTGGAGGATGGGTTGCAACCTGTGATGTGTAATAAGTCTTTCCCCCCTGCTGGTTGTGGTGTTTCTCACAGCAGCAAAACAGAACACTAGACCTCAGCCCTTCTCCTTTGTCTGTCTCATTTTTTCCTGTTTTCTCTAATTCTAATGGTGGGCGGCAGTGGCTCATACTCATTGTTCCTTGGCCAATTGGTTGTCTAGCACTTCCCTTAGTGTTCTCCTCACAACAAAGGGTCTGATTTGGGAAGAATATGCTGTGATGGTTGCTCATTTTGGTTACCAGCTTAAGTGGATTGAGAGTCACCTCTGGGTATATCTGCGATGGTTACAATTTGCCCCAAAATTTAGGGAACATGATCCTCTGGGGCTCTAGCTGTGGGAAGCTAGTGGGAAGAGAAGACAAACCCCTAGTCACAAGGATTTGAACTGAGACCTCCAAAACTGAGCAAAAGGAATCCTCTTTCTCTTAGGTCACATGTGTGAGATATTTTGTCACAGTAACGAAAAGTTTGGCCAATCTAGGAGTACGTGAAGAACTTTCCAAACCTTCTAACAATCCTGGTTCCTTAACAATTCATTCTATAATGTGTCTCCTCTTACCCTGTGCAGCAGTCATCAGAGACAGACAAAGCCACACCCTCAACCTTTTGCAGAGTGCTCGTCATTGGAACATTTACCTCCCACAGCACACGAGAATGACAGTTGGGCGTGGAACTCATGCCTATAATAGCATCACTAAGAGGCTGAAGCAGGAAGGCTAGCTTGGGTTCCGGTCCCATGGGAACTATATAGTGAGAAGTTAGTTTCTGAGGAAAAAAAAAAAAGAACAAATAGCCCCCCCAAAAAGCACTAGAATATAATTCAGCCAAGTTCCTTCCCACTTGGTTCGCAGTTTTCCAACAGCTGCTGCCTGTTTCTAGGACTTCATCAGAATCACCCTAACGTTCATGTTCCTACCATTAGTCTCTTTAAGACATTCTATCTAGAGCAGCAACCTATGGGTTGGGATCCTTTTGGGGGTCGAAAGACCCTCTCACAGGAGTCACATAGCAAATATTTACATTATGATTTACAACAGTAGCAAAATTACAGTTATTTATTAGCAACAAAAATAATTTTATGGTTAGAGTCACCATAGCACGAGGAACTGTATTAAAGGGTCACAGCATTAGGAAGGTTGAGAACCACTGCTCTAGAGCTTTGTTAACATGCTAGATATTGCTGCCTGGTGACCAAATCAACAATTACAGTAACTGTCAAATTAGCATACTTTCAGATGCTTTCTGAAACAAAGAGCTCCAAGATGGCCAGTCCTCTTTCCTGAGTGTTGGGTACTTGCTGTTACTTAGGCTTAACATCTCCTCAAACCATGGAGTTCTTGACATGTGCCCAAGTTGAATAAAAGCCAAGAGACTGAGGCAACCAATCATTATTCTGTAAAATAGACTATTAATTGTGAGTGTATCATCCTTAAAGTTTTATCTGAAATGCTATATACAACTACCAGGCACGGCAGAGCCTCCTGGCATGAGCAGGCTCATGAGCACACCAACAATCTACTGTAGGGTTTCAGTGGACTGAGGTGCAGAACAAACTAAGGGCATCTGGTGTAGCCATGGTTACCTTTAGATGGAACCCTTGCACTGTCAGGAAAAGAGGCCACTGTGGTTGTTACTCAGCATCCCTACAGGAACAGAGATCATATTTGTCAAACCAGTGACAACGAGTCCCAAAGATAGTGTCTATAATAATTTCCAACCAAATAGTGTCTGGAATAAGAATTGGCCTCTGCTGTTCTTATTTCCTAAGATCTCTGACTCCTGACCAGGGTTGGCAAGTGGCCGAACCCCTAGCCTGCTTGGCTGGCATCTGGTGCCTGTCTTGATCCATCCTTGGCCTCAGGGTTCCTTGCTTCTGGCAGTTTCCTCTCTGGGGAGCAGACAGCTGTCTGTCTGCCCTCATCCCTCCTGGACACGGATGGCCCTGTGGTAACACTGCGGCTTCCCATATGCTGGTGGTCCTTCATCACTGGGCTTGATGATGGTGCCTCTCTCTCCTGACTTTACCTCTGCCCTCAAAGATGGTTCTCAGGACCCAGGGATCACCTGATGTCATTAACATGACAACATGAGTGTGGACGTCCCGATGCCATTTGCCGTCTCCAAGTACAAGATTTGATTTTGGCTTCAGGTCTAAGAACGAATGCAAATATTGTCATGGCTGGAAGAAGAGAGTGGGATTACCACGGCTGAGTGTCTGGTAAACACCATCTCCTGGCTAGTGATTCTTCTGGTCTCATATAGTAACATCGCAAAAACTTATTTACAAAAAAGACTTAGTTCCTACTAAATAGATATAGTAATTAGTTTTCTTGTTGGTGTGACAAAATACCTTTAAAAAAAAAAAACCAACTTAATGAAGTAAAGGTTCGTTTTGAGGGCGCAGTCTGTCATGGTAGGGAGAGCAGGGATGCAGAAGCATGAGGCAGGTGGTCACGCTGCTGGTCACGTTGTCAGTGCAGTCACGAATCCAATAAACATGAAAACTGGTGCTCGGCCCAGACCCCCAGTGCATGGAAGAGCACTGTTCACATTCAGCGTGGGTCCTCCCACCTAGAGTAGCCAGTCTAGAAACTTCTCCCTCATAGGCAGCCTGACACAGTCTCCTCGGTGAGTCTGGGTCCTGTCAAGTCGACCATATTAACCATTACATTAGGTGAGAAAACTTGGATTTGTCAAGGCTGAGGAACTTTTACAGACACTGTGACGAGTGGCTGAGCTCACAGGCAGCCCAGGCCTGACAAGCTCATGTGCCCATATCTATATTGATAAGTGATAGTGACGTTAGAGTGTGCTCCTCGTGAAATCCTTCATCCCAAGAGCCGCCGTATCAGGACTTCACCTCTGCTCTCTCCTGTTCATCACCACATCAGTCCTCCATTGCTATCAATACTGTCTGTTTCATTTAATCCTCTGTCAGCCCCATTCCTGTTTCTACTTCACAAATGAGGAATTTGAGGCACAGAGAAATTAAGTAATGTTTAGCAAGTACCTATGCGAGAGTCTGAATCCATAAGGCTGAAGTTGGCAGTCCCCACTAAGTCCAATCAGTACCCTTTAATGTTCTTAAGTCTGTATTTATAGTGCCCCATGGCAGCTCAAAACTGTCTGAAATTCCAGTTCCAGGAGATATGACACCTTCACACAGACATACATGCAGGCAAAACACAAACACACATAAAATAAAAATAAATAAATAAATTTAAAAACAATATTATAACATTTTATTCCACAATAAAGTAAGGAATACATAAAATATTTAAAAATCAACACAAAGGTAAAATAAAGAACTTGAGGCAAGCTGGGCGTGGTGGCACACACCATAATCCCAGCACTCAGGGAGGCAGAGGCAGGCGGAGCTCAGTGAGTTCCAGGCCAGCCTGGTCTACAAAGAGAGTACAGGACAGCCAAGGCTACACAGAGAAACCCTGTCTCGGGGAAAGAAAAAAAAAAAAGAAGAGGAGGAGGAAGAAGAGGAGGAGAGGGGAAAAAAAGCAACAAACAAACAACAACAACAAAAAGAAACCCTGAAGCCAAGTCAAGATGAGGACTTTATTCCGGCTGTTCCTGGTAGGCACAGGTGCGGCTGTAAGAGGGTCTCACAGCAGGCGAGAGACTTGGCTCAGCTCTAAACACAGCACGAGCTAGTAGTGGGGATGTGTAGCCAGAAAGCAGGTGTGTGTCAGTGGATAGAAAAGTACCTAAGATCAGGGTAAGGCTGAAGACAGGCAAGGGGCATAGACATTGCTTAGGAGTGGGAGGTGACGACAGGCAAGGGGGCATAGACATTGCTTAGGACTGGGGAGGGTGAGGACAGGCAAGGGGGCATAGACATTGCTTAGGACTGGTGGGGGTGAGGACAGGCAAGGGGGCATAGACATTGCTTAGGAGTGGGGGGGGTGAGGACAGGCAAGGGGGCATAGACATTGCTTAGGACTGGTGGGGGTGAGGACAGGCAAGGGGGCATAGACATTGCTTAGGACTGGTGGGGCTGAGGACAGGCAAGGGGGCATAGACATTGCTTAGCAGTGGGAGGTGACGACAGGCAAGGGGGCATAGACACTGCTTAGGGAGGGTGGTGAGGACTTTTGGCAGGTGTTGTGGTTGTCAGACCCAAAGTATGAAGTTCTTGCTAAGCTGACTTGACAAAGTGTTTTGTCAATGGTGACTGTTACAAGCCAGCACACAGGGGGCCAACAGAAGATTCAGAATCCTGATTAACATTTGGCTAAGCGTAGAGTATTTGTCCGGTCACAGGAAAGTTAATTCCAGAAACTTGCCAGGAAGTGTTATTTACTCACTTACGGACAGTCATGCAAATAAAAACATGTCAAAGGAACTCACTCAAGCAAACGCAACTCACTGTGTGTGTTTCCAACCTGGCTCCGATTACCAACTATACTTTAAGAACCGGATAAGCAAATGAGCCAACAAAATCTCTTTTCATCCTACCAAGCCTCACAAGCACATGGAAAGTGGGAGCCTCTGCTAACCTTAGGCCATGCGCTGTCCAGAGCCTAAGACAAGGCTATGAGGTCTGTCATTGGGTCACACTGCAGCCTGAAGTCCAGGAAATAAGCCAAGGATGCGAACAGGCTTTCTTCATACTCCATCCTTTGTTTAACAAGAGTGGGAGACAGAGTAGTTTCCCGTGTTATGATCCAGAGTTTGTCTAAATTTTCAGTATCCCAAATATATACATACTGTGCGTGCCACAGTGCACGTATGGTGGCCAAAGGACATTTTCTCCAGATACAGTCAGCTCTCTCCTTCTGCCATGTGGACCCCAGGGATCAAACTCAAGTTGTCAGACTTGTCCACAAAAGCTTTTTACCTACTGAACTACCTTAGTAGTTCCTGCTTGAACTTATCTGCCCAAAGTACCCTTTTCTAAAGCTCTGTCTGGGTTTGACATACTGCCAAAGGTACTGGGCAAGAAACAGTTTGGGCAGCTCAAGGTGTGTGTGCTAATGCCACTTTAATTGGTTTTTGCAAATACTGACAATTGCATCTGACACAGCAGAGCGAGCCCAGGACAAGCGAGCCAAGTCCAACACTTGGAAACTAACATTTCCTGTCATAAAACTTTGAGTCTGGCTTTGGAGTGATGTTTGAAATGTTTCCATTCTTTCCGCACAATCCCTACCTTCCTCTCCTTTTGCCTGTAATCCCTCCAGTTGTACAGAAGATTTCTTCTCTTTTGATGCTTAGTCTTGTAGTTACCATAAAAATCAAGAAAACACTTTCCTTAGACATCATGAAAGGAAAAATAAGCCATACCTCCAGCTTTGAGAACAATCAAAGCTGACACAGCTGCCTTCTCCCTCTCTTTGAAAGAGTTATGTTGCCTACTCTAGGAGCCAAAGTTAAATAAACACCTCAGTTGCTATTCAGGGAGAAGTGTGATGACACAAATGCCTACTGATTGTTTCCTGGGGACTCCTGTGGTGATATTTACTGGCTACTTAGATCAGCCGTCCCACTGCCACTGTAAGCCAACTATTTACAAAATCACATACCCAGCATTGAAGGGGCAGAAGAGATCGTTTAATCTGATTTGTGTCACCTAATCACCAGATTTTCCTTAACACATTTCTGAGAGGCTTATATATCAAATTTCTGCTCTGTGACAGGATTTCATGTCTCTCGAACACCTCTGAATCAGTTGTTGGACAGCTTCAACATAAATTTATTATTTTTATTAACTGAAATACTCTATCTTAACCTCTTATGTATTGATCTTCCCTATGTCTTTGAGCTATACAGATGTAGTATGCCGGAAATTACCATGCCATTAAGTCAGCTTGCATTCAAATCCAAGCCTCTTCCAGGCAGTGATGTTAGTATCACTCCACCTGGGTACATTATTGGAGTCCCAGCGACTTCTCCGTAGCCTCATGTGAATGACAAAGTCCCGGAAGCCTACACAGATATTCAGTGTCTCTGAAGCCTTTGTCAATCAGTCTGTGTTTGTTAACATTTTCATAGGTTCCTGCCCCTCTAGATCCCACTGGGGATGCCGAGAAAGTGCAAGCTGCTGAGGCCACAGTGGAGGAGCCCTTTGACTGTGTTCTGTTTTCCTTTTGTTCTAAAAAGTAGCACTCTTCAGACCAGGAGATGGCCCAGTGGGTAAAGTAAATGCTACCAAACCTGACAACCTGACGTTAGACCCTTGGATTGACAGGATGGTAGGAGAGATCTGACCTTTGTAAATAGTCCAACACACACACACACACACACACACACACACACACACACACACACACGGATTTTAAAAATGGAAGTAGCACTACTGAAACCATTTCTTCTGCCCTTTTAAAAGGCAGAAGCCTTTCTCACCACTATCCAATCCAGGCCCAGCCACTAAGTTCAGTGTCTGATGCTCACTGGCTGAATGAGCTTGGGCGGAAGGAAAGACAAGGAGGGGGAATGCAGGAAGACAAAGCTCGAGTGGTCGGCACCACACCTAACTGCCCTTGTCTGGGTCTGAAATGTCTCCCATCGGTCAGTGCGTTTGCATCCCTGGTCTCCAGCTGATGCAGCTCTGTTGTCAGTCCCTGAGGCATGGCTGGCAGAGGTCACTTAAGGGTGTAACCTTCAGGAGTTATAGCCCTGGCCTCATCTCCTGTCTGCTTCAGTCATGGTTCTCTAGAGAAACAGAACACACACATACATATGGATTTATTGGAATGGTTTACAGGCTGTGGTTCCACTAATCGAACAATTGCTGTCTGTGAACGGAAGGTCCAAGCACCCAGTAGCTGCTCAGTCCACGCACGGGCTGGATGTCTTGGCTGGTCTTCAGTAGGTGCCGGATTTCCAGAGAAGTGGGCTCTAATGCCAGTGAAGGAGTGAATTTACAATGAGAACAAGAGCAAGCAGGCAAAGGGAGGGAGGCACAGAGGGAGAGGGAGAGGGAGAGGAAGGGAAGGGAAGAGGGAGAAGGAGGGAGGGAAGGAGGAGGGGATATTGATTTTTTTTATTCTAAGTCCTCATATAGTCTGACAGAAGTGAGTTTTCCTACTTCAAATAATTTAATTAAAGACGAAATCTTGCAGAGGTGTGTCCAGTCATTTGGGTTTTAGTTAATTCCAGAGGTAGTCAACAGCCAAAAACAGCCGCCACCCTGTCCATCTCTGCTTCTTAGCTGGTACCATGTGGGAAGACACCAGTGCAAGCTCCCACTGCCATGACTGACCTGTTCAGACACTATACCCCGCCCAGAGCCTTTGGAATTTTGAACCCACAGGAACCCCTCTTCTTTTGCATCTCTCAGGTATTTGGCCACAGTGCTGAGAAGAGTAACCAATACATGTAGGGACTTTTTTTTTCTTTTGGGTTTTCAAGACAGGGTTTCTCTGTGTAGCCCTGGCTGTCCTAGATTCACTTTGTAGACCAGGCTGGCCTTGAACTCACAGTGATCCACCTGCCTCTGTCTCCCTGAGTGTTGGGATTACAGGCATGCCCCACTGTGATTGGCATGGATTATTTTTTAAGGAATAATTTTCTTAATTTTAAATGTTTCAGAATACCATGTTTGTCTGAGATCATTTCCAAAAATTCAAAATTTATTCTCAGCCTTCAGTTATTCCTTATATAATATAGTTTCCACAGTTTTCCTTTTATTCCCATCCCAACCTGCTGTTTGTCCAAAGACTCTCTTAAAATATGGTACTAAAATAAAAAGTCAGATATAGTCAGATCTAGACAAAGACAGGTTAGAATGTTGGAGACATGGTAGAGTGACTCTTCTGTGAAATACTTAAGCTGAAGATGGCATCCATTTTCTCTTCAGCCATTATACAGCTAACACCCAATGAGTTTTCATCTCAGCTAGAACTTGGTGTCTCTGTAACTTTCCCCTGACGTTTCTTCCTGTCACCAGAGGACTCATTCCCACCATTACCACACAGTCCAAGGGAAATAGTCCGTGTTCTGTCACTTCCTCCTGTCAGCCATCTTTGAAATTCAGAGGGATTTCAGTTTTTGGAAAGGTTATCAACAAACCAAGCACAACGGTCAGGTGCTGAGCTCGTCAGATTTACAGCTTCTGACTTACGGCAAAGTCTCTGACCTCAGGGCCTTGTCTTTGTGTTTGCTGGGTTAGAAGGGACCTCATTAAAACCATCTTTCTACAGCTATGTTGAAGGTAGCTGCATATGATAGAACCCTGCAATTCAGTCTAATATAGGGAAAGGCTAATGGAATTAACGAAGAGTCAAGCAGACTTAGTTTCAAAAGTGTGCTAAACCACAGTTGCTAAGTAGAAGAATATACTTGAAAGCAATTTCTAAGAAACTACTTTAATCGTTGTGCAAATTATTTGCATATTACATCAGTAATCTTTGACTTCAATTTGATCTTCAGGAGCATTTCCTGCTAGGAAGCATTTTTATTAGCTCAGAAGCATACCACAACTTGAGCCTACTGTGATTATTACAAACTACAAATTACTAGGTTTCTAGTTAATGAGGTTTTCATGCCATTAGGATTATAGGGTCTCAGAGACAGAAGGTATCTTAGTGGGTACTGAATTCAATTTTCTTTCTTTTTTTTAGAGGGGGCAAGGATTTCAAGACAGGGTTTCTCTGTGTAGCCTTGGCTGTCCTGCACTCACTTTGTAGACCAGGCTGGCCTCAAACTTACAGCAATCCACCTGCCTCTGCCTCCTGAGTGTTGGGATTAAAGGTGTGGGCCACCATGCCCGGTGTCTGAATTCAATTTTCTACCTACTTCCAAAAGTCAATGACTGAATGTTTTCTGAGCTAGAGATACATATATGAACACACAACATAGTACATTTAGAATTTGCTCCAGAAAAATAGGAAAAATGCATATTGAAGGGAAAAAATCTGATTATAAGCTTTATAAGCTCCATACTCTGAAAAGTATGGGGTTTTTTTGGTATGTTTAATTTGGTAAAACTGTTCAAAACAAGTGCTTGCCAGGCATTTGAGCTCACAGACCCCTTTTATATGTGTAAATTATATATGTAAATAAAGTAGGTGGTGGTGCCTTCTACTTCTTATACTCCCAGGGACCTACGTCAGTCACTCACACCATCAATAACAGAAACCAAGCTAACTCCAGCTTACAAAATGGGCGTTTTCCCCAGAAAGTGAAGGAGAGAGTACTGTCTTCACACAAAGCATCACACACACACACACACACACACACACACACACACACACACAGTTAGCAGAAGAAAATAAAAAACAAAAGCAATCACACAGACTATTCTAGAGTCATCGCAAAGGTTACCATATTTTTGTCTGAGGCAGCATCTGACTGATGTTGTCCTTAGGGAGGGTCCAGGTACGTCAGATGAGCACACTAGCATGCCTGTCGAGCAGCAGGCCCACTTAGTTTAAGGAAGCCACATCTAAACATTACAGGGGCCTGAAGAAGGGAAAGAGAAAGAGACATGGAAGAAGACAGCAAGGAATACACACAGGAGAGAGGTGATGGGTGCAGTGTGACCAGCTTTGAGTGGATACTTTTGTTCTTTTTGTTTGGGGTAGCATCCGTTTTGCATAGTAGAGTATTATTTACTCACTGCCGGCTGCTTCTTTGAAGCAGATACACATGCAAACACACAGACACTCACACAGGCACATGCATCTGAGCCACTTGTGTTCTCATACATATTTGCTTGTTCAGTTTGTATCTATGTAATCACTGTGTAGTAGACTATGGCTTCTTATATACCTTTTTCTTCTGAAAGAGAAATACCATTTCCATTGGTTGCCTTTCTGTGAGCCTATTAGTAATTAATTTCTGAATTATACCAGGAACATCAGTTCCCTCTTACTATGTGCAGGCACCTCAGGGATTCTGCTGAATCTGTCTCCTTGGTGTTGGTCTCCTGAACCCCCATCTCCCAGTTGGAATCTGAACTAAGTTTTCTAGGTACATCCTAACAATCCTAAGCATTGTTTTCTCCCCTTCCCCAGGTTAGATTGACTCATTCTTTCCTGAACCCAGTGTCCTTTTCCCCACATATTCACAAAGAACATATTCTTAGCAAACTTCCCATGAAGTGGTGCATAACAGGTAAATACTTAGTAGGTAATTTGACTAAGAAATAGATTTTGGACAGTATGGGGCAGGATGACACACACTGGTAATCCTAGTACTTAGGGTCTGAGGCAGGAGGATTGTGTGTTCAATCCAGCCTGGGCTACATAGTAGAGGCCTGCCTCATGGAAATCTAAAATGGAGAAGAAAGAAGAGGAGGTGGGGCAGATGGTGTGGGTGTCTTAGAGAATCATGAGAGAGGAGGGCGTGTGTAGCCTGTTTGAGGCCCTCAGAAGTTTCGTGGAGCAGGAAGCTAAAGAGCAGCGGCTCTGAGGTCAGGGAGAAAGCAGACGAAGAGGAGAGCCTGGTCTTCCACTCTGCCACAGGAATGAGTGAGCGCCGCTGTCTTCTGCCTTTGGGCCAGTGTGGCGACTGGAGAACCTCACAGCTAAGCTTGGACCTCTTGGCTTGGCCCTGCCTCAGAGTCTTCTGGGCATGCCCACCACAAAGAGGCTCGCGTGAAGGGGAGGACAGGTTCTATAGAGAAAGGAAATCCTGTGAGAAAGAAGGCAAGTGGGCGTGGAGCACTAACAGTAAGTGTTCTGTCTAACTTCTGGATTGACATACTTGTTTCCGGCATCAAGAACTCTTGTGAGACTCAAGAGGCTCAAAAGAAGCAAGACTCATGAGGTCCTTTCCCAAGGCTGTAGGAGCGGTGAAAATGGTGGCGGGAAGGCTCTTACTGTTGTAACTGCCTGCACGCCGCACAGGGGACTGCAGTGGCACAACCCACCCAAGCTGGACTTGCATGGAGTCGTTTTTATAGGCTGCCCTTTCTCTCATTGTCCAGAGTGAACACAAAGGGCTTCCCCAGGAAGTCATGCATCAAATGTCCATCCAGCCTGATCCTGGTACCTTCCACTCCTTGTCCAACTAAGCGCCACATCCCGGAGCCTCAACATGGGAGGCTGAGGATACAAAGTGGAGGATGGACACACTGGCTTGCTGTGTCCACACTAGATGTGAGCTGGTATTTTGTAGTGTTCCCTTTCCAGAACATTCGATAAGCCTGCTCTCCCGTGATGGCAGCTTATCCTTCCCCTTCCTCTCTAAGTGCTGCTGACTCTGGCCGCTCCCTACTCCCCTGACATAGCTACAGGCATTGCCTCCTGACAGCTCGGTTCTCCCCTGCAGCCTCAGCCTCTGCCACTGTCAACACAACTTGGCAGCTGTTACCTTCTCTTCAGAAACACCTTTGGTCTTTATGGTGCCCACAGCACTGTCCTCACTGGCGCCTGGAAACTTGGAGTCACTCTGGGTTTGGACCTTGAACCGTATGTTCTGTGGCCCATGCCCTTTAACCTTGACTTAGCCTTTGACCTCTACCTTATCTATTAACCAGGCTTCTGTTTCACACCAGTGAGTTCCAGTTCCCATTACCTCAAAGTGAATATTTGCTGCAAAAATATTTGGCATCCGGGCTTTGGCGTCTTTTGTCTACCCTGTCCCTAACCCACAGATTCCCGAGGCTTGTGCTTCAATCTGTAACAGATTTTTTTTTTTAATTTTAAGAAAAGACATTGTTATTATTGAAATTCTCTTTAAAAATTATCACAATTTAATGCTTACTCAAAAACTGTTGGCTCCAAGCCAGGTTTATATGGACAGTCATTCCTCCGTTATTTGGAAGAATTGGTATTTTAAATATTAAAAATGGAAATACCCATGGATGCTAAAATCTCTTATATAAAATGGCAACTTATTTACATCAACCCTAGGCGCATCCTCCTGTAAACCCATACAGATCCATTTACATCTGTACAACTAATGCAAGCATCAATGCTGTATAAGTAGTTGTTACGCTGTATTTAGAGAATAATGACAAAGAAAAGGGTCTGCACATGTTCAGTACAGGGGCAATTATTTTGTTGTTAATATTTTTGACGCACTGGGCGTGGTGGTCAAATCCCAGCACTCGGGAGGCAGAGGCAGGTGGATTGCTGTGAGTTCGAGGCTAGCCTGGTCTACAAAGCTAGCCTAGGATAGCCAAGGCTAACATAGAGAGACTCTGTCTCAGAAAACAAACAAACAATGAAAAAATATTTTTGATGCACAGCTAGTTGAATCGCCAGATGAGCAATGCGCAGATGCTGAAGGGCAGCTGCATCTGACATCCACGTCTTCATTTCCTTAGCGATCTTTCATGGAACTTCCCATCTTTCCCCTGATATTGCCACTGTGTACATCTTTTCACTAATCTAACCCCCAGCAAATCCTAGTGATTTGTTCATCTCTCTGTCTTCCCAAGTTTCTATTCATGCACCAAAGGATCTGCCATGTTGTAATATATCTAAAGTTATCAGAGGACTTGCGCATCCCAAGCCTCTTGCTGGAGGTTCTGATTCTGCACATCTGAGACAGGCCCATTGACAAGAATTATATCAGCTCCCCAAACAAGGGGAGGCCTGTGGTACTCAGAGCTCACATTGAGAAACAGCATCTTGGTGAGAAATAACAAAGAAGAGGAGGTAAGAAGGGAAGCCAGTTTGGGGAAGGAGATTAGTGGTAGAACATTTGAGTGGTGTGAGCAAAGCCCCAGGGTTTGAGCCAGGGCCAGAGGAAGGAAGGAAGGAAGGAAGGAAGGAAGGAGGGAGGGAAGGAAGGAAGGAGGAAAGGAGGGAGGGGAAGGAAGGAAGGGAGAGAAGGAAGGAAGGGAAGGAAGGAAGGAAGGGAAGGAGGGAGGGAAGGAAGGAAGGGAAGGAAGGAGAGAAGAAAGAGAGGGAAGGAAGGAAGGAGGGAGGGATGGAAGGGAAAGAAGAAAGGAGGGAAGGAAGAGAGGGAGGGAAGGAGGAAGGGGAAGGAAGGAAGGAAGGGAGGGAAGGAAGGAAGGAGGGAAGGAAGGAAGGAGGGAAGGAAGGAGGGGAAGGAAAGAAGGAGGGAAGGAAAGAAGGGAAGGAAAGAAGGAGGGAAGGAAAGAAGGGAAGGAAGGGAGAGAAGGAAGGGAAGGAGGGAGGGAAGGAAGGAAGGGAAGGAAGGAAGGAAGGAGGGAAAGAAGGAAGGAAGGAAGGGAGGGAAGGAAGGGAAGGAAGGAAGGAAGAGAGGGAAGGAAGGAAGGAGGGAGGGAAGGAAGGGAAGGAAGGAAGGAAGGGAAGGAAGGAAGGAGGGGAG